>NC_086352.1:34146118-34446118 GCF_036324505.1 Eleginops maclovinus | reverse complement strand
CTTTCTTTTCTTGCTGAGAACAACACAGATTTGCATTACCACCTGTACACAAACAACATGTTTACTGGGACGTCAGGCAAAATACAAAACGACCTGATTTATGCTATTGCTGAAGTGATGGAAGAAGAGATCAAAATGAAGATTAAAAAAGCACCCTTTGTCGCTGTTATGGTGGACGAGACGTCAGATGTGGGTAATGTAGCACAGCTGGCACTTGTCCTGCGTTATGTGACAGACACAGGTGTCAAGGAGCGGTTTGTCAGATAATCTGATTAATTAAGTTAACTGTAAATGCTGATGTATTCATTATAAATGCTTCGGAAATATTAATATAACTCTGTTGTACTTGACTATGTTAAGGTGATGCAACGCCCGGTTATACTGCGTTTCTGTCTAAATGTATAGTTTCTAGAGCCATGGCGTCATAATGATGGCATTAAGAGGTGGAATAATTCAGGTAGGACTGTGTCGGACATCACTGAAGGCCTAGGTGTGAAATGCACGGCCCGCCACTGTAAATACGTATACAAGTAACGTATAAGTAACGTAACCTGTAACCGTAGCCAATTTGTCAGTGAGCTTAGACTTGAGGCTTAAGATCATTGGAACGAGGAACCCAAGATAGCACTTTCTCCCCCTGTAGAAGATCAATGGATTGAGCAAGTGGCTGTGACACAGCTACATCTTTCCTGAGAAAAGTCATCTCATGAGGGTGTAGCCTGGTCACGCCAAGCCTTCCGCAGATGTCGCCCAGCTGATCTTCTGTAAGTCCAATCAGTTTGGCAATGACCATATATTCAGAGCTCCATCTTGTGACACATGGAACAGAAACCCTCATGTTGGTAATATCTTGCACTGCTTCTGCAGCTGCTGATGACCGGTTGTTCCATATGGCAGAACACTTTCCCATTGAACTTCGATACACTTTCCGGGATGGCCCTTTTGATGCTGCTTTATCCACCTCGTTGGTGGCTATCAGGTTGAGCGTGTGTGCTGCACATCTTTGATGAGGGGGAAGGAAAAAATGAAGCTCCTCATCTTCCTCCATCTCCAAAACTGCATCCATATCCAAGAACCTTATCCCATCATCCAACTCGTCTGGTGCTGCCTCCTCCTCAGGTGTTTCAAATTCACGGACAGCTTTAAAAAAGGTTACTCCCGTTGTCTGTAACTGTGGCCCTTACTTTGAGTTGTACTTTGTGCTCTGCATGTATTTCACACATTTTTGCAGCAATGACATCGAACGTATGCCGTCTGTAGCTGCCCCTGACGCTCTTCTTCTGGTCAGAATTAAACCACGCATCGACTGATGCTTAATGAGAGTGATGTTTATTTTTTCCAAGGATATTTAATGTCTTCAGACACAAAGTACACCAAACACCAACACCAAACACCGTGAAAAACTGAAATGAAATAAATATAACAGTCTTAACATCGTCATCTTCCAAACAAATGAATATCTTAGGCCAATATCTTTTACAGTCCGTGAATATCCATGTGGCCTTCATGAAACTTAAATATGAAATCTTACAGACTATTTAAACATAAAATGTACAGAAAAAACAGTTTTCATACCGTGTGCGCCTTCTGACCGGAAAATCAGGAGCTGCTAAGGCTTTACGGACACACTGTTGCACACATCTTGCTCCATGAGCAGCGCAGGTCCAAAAGACTGAAAGCACGTCTTCCCAACTACTTATTACGTTTATCACAAGACTTCCTGTGCACGTCATTACGTCATTATTACACATCAAATTATTAATTCACATTTAACCTAATTATATATGAAATAGAGAAAGAATAAGAACATAAAACTACCTTAAACCAAAAATATTGCATGACAATAATATACAAAAATATTAATGCAACAAATAAATTGGCACACCTTTTCAGCGACAGCTACACCGTCCCTTCACTCAACCACAGGCCAATGCTGCAGACTTCCTCTCCATCGTGTCCTCCTCAATCCAGTGGCATGTCATACCAAAAAAAACTTCTGTTATGTGCAGTCCACACGTGTCACTTTCTGAAGTGTTGCAGTCAAGGTTTCTTTCATGGCAGCAAATTCCCTCTCAATACGCTGGACTAGTGTCTTTCTGCACATTTTGCCACCACTGATTCCCTCTACAAGCTTTCTGAATGAAGGCTGCTCAACCAAGGAGAAAGGCTGGACATCATCAATCACAAAAACAAATATTAGTCTACTGACTGTACTCTGGGATGTGCTGCTGCGTCCAAGTCCAAGTTTTGCTTGTTTGAAGGGAGGATGCAATGCCTCTTGCGCTCCTTGTCCATGTTCAGCAGGCTGCTCACCCTTCTCAGACCGACTAGTGTCTGCGTTGGTCAGAAGTGAGTGACTTGGATGCTTCCTCTGAGAAACACAAAGTGCACATTAAAAAGCAAGAAACAACAAACCTTGGGTTACCCCAGAGATAAAGGCTCTCCTGAGGGATAAAAGAGGGCCTTAAGATCGGGCAACAGAGAGATTAGATGAGATTTGATCAGTGAGGCCTGGACTACCTCACCGACCGTCCACAGTATGTGAGGACTAGGGAATGTCAATCAGACACCATAATCTGCAGTACGGGGGCCCCCCAGAGGACGGTGCTGGCACCGTTTCTCTTCACCCTCTACACTGCAGACTTCTCCCCCAACACGGCGACCTGTCACCTGCAGAAGTTCTCTGACGACTCTGCCATCGTCAGCCTCGTTTCCAACGAGGACGAGAGGGAGTACAGCGAACTGACGCATGACTTCATCTTCTGGTGCCAGAGGAACCTCCTCCAGCTCAACGCAGGGAAGACCAAGGAGCTGGTGGTGGATTTCAGACTGCGCCAACACTCCCCCCCAACACCAGTGAACATCCAGGGAGTGCACATAGAAATTGTTGAATCCTAACATTACCTGGGTGTTCATCTGAACAATAAACTGGACTCCTCCGACAGCTCTGTCCTCTCTACAAGAAGGGACAGAGCAGACTCTATCTGTGGAGGAGACAGAGGTCTTTTGGGGTCCTTAAGACCTTCTATGACTCTGTGGTGGCATCAGCCTTCCTGTATGGTGTGGTCTGCTGGGGCAGCATTATCTCGGTTGCTGACAGGAAGCGACTGAAGAGACTAATATAGAAGGCCAGCTCTGTCCTGGGGAGTCCTCTGGACACTGTGGAGGTGGTGGGAGACAGGAGAATGGCAGCCAAGCTGTCCTCCCTGCTGGACAATGTGTCCCACCCACTCCAGGACACCCTGTCCACACTATGCAGCTCCTTCAGTGACAGGCTGCTGCAACTGCGGTGTCTCACGGAGAGAAACCGCAGGTCCTTCCTTCCTACAGCCGTCAGACTTTACAACCAGCATGGCCCCCGGTAGACCACTCATACATTAAAAAATTAAAATAAAAAAAAAGAAACGGACTAGTGATAATTTATGTGCAATATATAAACATAAATATGCCATTATCAATATCTGTGCAATATCAGGGAACGGCCCCCCTGATCTGAACCGGAGTGGTGGTTTGTTACTGGACTTCTGTGCTAGTTATGGATTGGCCATAACAAACACCATGTTCGAACATAAGGATGCTCATAAGTGTACGTGGTACCAGAGCACCCTAGGCAGAAGGTCCATTATCCATTTTGTTGTCGTATCATTGGACCTGAGGCCGCATGTTTTGGACACTCGGGTGAAGAGAGGGGCGGAGTTGTCAACTGATCACCATCCGGTGGTGAGTTGGGTCGAGTGGCAGGGGAAGCCTCTGGACAGACCTGGTAAGCCCAAATGTGTAGTGCGGGTGAACTGGGAACGTCTGGAGGAGTCCCAAGTCCAGGAGGCCTTCAACTCACACCTCTGGCGGAGTTTTTCAGGCATCCCTGTGGAGGCTGGGGACATTGAACCAGAGTGGGTGGTGTTCAAAGCCTCCATTGCCGAAGCTGCGGCGGGGAGCTGTGGTCTCAAGGTCTTAGGTGCCTCAAGGGGCGGTAACCCTCGAACTTCCTGGTGGACACCGGTGGTCAGGGAAGCCGTCCGACTGAAGGAGGCCTTCCGGGATATGTTATCCCTAGGTACTCCTGACGCAGTTGCAAGGTATCGACGGGCCCAAAGGGCAGCAGCCTCAGCCATGGCCGAGGCAAAGCAGCGGGTGTGGTAGAAGTTCGGAGAAGCCATGGAGAAGGACTTTCGGTCGGCACCAAAGTTGTTCTGGAAAACCATCTGACACCTCAGGAGGGGGAAGCAGGGAACCATCCAAGCTGTGTACAGTAAGGATGGGACGCTGTTGACCTCAACTGATAGGGTGTTAGGGCGATGGAAGGAACACTTTGAGGAACTCCTGAATCCGACAACTCCGCCCTCTATGTTAGAGACGGAGCTGGAGTATGAAGAGGAATCAATTCCAATCTCACGGGGGGAAGTCACTGAGGTAGTTAAACAGCTCCACAGTGGCAAAGCCCCGGGGGTGGATGAGATCCGCCCAGAAATGCTGAAGGCTCTGGGTGTTGAGGGACTGTCATGGTTGACACGTCTCATCAACATTGCGTGGAAGTCGGAAACAGTACCGAAGGAGTGGCAGACCGGGGTGGTGGTTCCTCTTTTTAAAAAGGGGGATCAGAGGGTGTGTGCCAATTACAGAGGCATCACATTACTCAGCCTCCCCGGGAAAGTTTACTCTAAGGTGCTGGAAAGGAGGGTCCGGCCGATTGTCGAACCTCAGATTGAAAAGGAACAATGCGGTTTTCACTCTCGCAAGGATCCTGGAGGGGGCCTGGGAGTATGCTCATCCGGTCTACATGTGCTTTGTGGATTTGGAGAAGGCGTATGACCGGGTTCCCAGGGAGATACTGTGGGAGGTGCTGCGGGAGTATGGGGTGAGGGGGTCTCTACTCATGGCCATCCAGGGCCAGGGCTGCGCTTTGTCACCAATCCTGTTTGCGGCGTAGCTGTGGGGGAGGGGGTCTGCAGTTTGGTGGGCTAAGGATTGCTTTTTGCAGATGATGTGGTCCTAATGGCTTCATCGGTCTGTGACCTTCAACACTCACTGGATCGGTTCGTGGCCGAGTGTGAAGCGGCTGGGATGAGGATCAGCACCTCCAAATCTGAGGCCATGGTTCTCAGCAGGAAACCGATGGACTGTTCACTCCAGGTAGGGAATGAAGCCTTACCCCAAGTGAAGGAGTTCAAGTATCTCGGGGTCTTGTTCTCGAGTGAGGGAACAATGGAGCGTGAGATGGGCCGGAGAATCGGAGCAGCGGGAGCGGTACTGCAGTCGCTTTACCGCACCGTTGTGACGAAAAGAGAGCTGAGCCAGAAGGCAAAGCTCTCTGTCTACTGGGCCATCTTCGTTCCTACCCTCACCTATGGTCATGAAGGATGGGTCATGACCGAAAGAACGAGATTACGGATACAAGCGGCCAAAATGGGATTTCTCCGCAGGGTGGCTGGCATCTCCCTTAGGGATAAGGTGAGAAGTCCAGTCATCCGGGAGGGACTCGGAGTAGAACCGCTGCTCCTTCGCGTTGAAAGGAGCCAGTTGAGGTGGTTCGGGCACCTAGTGAGGATGCCACCTGGGCGCCTCCCTAGGGAGGTGTTCCAGGCACGTCCAGCTGGGAAGAGCCCGAGGGGTAGAGCTAGGACCAGGTGGAGGGATTATATCTCGTCGCTGGCCTGGGAGCGTCTTGGAATCCCCCAGTCAGAGCTGGTTGATGTGGCCAGGGAAAGGAAAGTTTGGGGCTCTCTGCTGGAGCTGTTACCTCTGCGACCCTGATGGAAAAGCAGGAGAAGATGGATGGATGGATGGATGGATGGATGGATGGACGGATGGATGGATGGATGGATGGATGCTGCTTTTTGTGGGGTCAAGGCTTCAAACGCTGAACAACGTGCTGACCCAGGCGTCTCCACTGCACTTCACCCTCAGCCCTTCAGAAGCAACCGTGTCCTAACGGATTCAGTCCTGCGAGTGCCGAGGGAAAGCATCTCTTAAATTAACAAAGCTGCAAGAGAGCTGAGAGAAATTTGTCTTGTGTTTGAAAAATAACATGGTCCTCAGTGGCATATGACAAACGGGGCAGGACAGTGAAAGAACGAAATGCAACAACCGCGCCAATGACCCCGGGACGCCCGTGACATCGCCTCAACGTTCCACCTGTTCATCACACTGGCCAAAGAGGAAATAATACTGAACATGACAAACCTGGAGGGTTCTTGGAAATATGGAGACTTCTGGAAAAAGATGAACGATACTGACCTGCGCACCTACATTGGGCTGTTAATCTTAGCAGGTGTATATAAGTCCCGATGCGAGGCTGAAGCTAGTCTATGGGAGAGCGGCAGGGCAATTTTCCGTGCCAAAATACTTCTCAAACTCTTTCACATCCACTCGAGACTGCTACATTTCGACCGCAGGTCAAGAGCTGAAAGACGCTCCATGGACAAACTTGCCATAAAACAAGAGAGGTCTGGGATTGGGTTGAGGAGCTCCCTTAGCCCTACCTCTTAAATCCAACGCCTGACGTGAAAGTGGATGAGCAACTGGTTCCGTTCAGATGTGGTATCGATCCATCCATCCATCCATCCATCCATCCATCCATCCATCCATCCATCCATCCATCCCTCCATCTATATGTGACCCTTGTGAGATGTCTTCTGTCTAAAATGACTTCAGGAGCTGATCAGGCTTGTGGTAACAGCAGGTTTATTCCATATCTGCATTCATAACAAAAGAATAGAGTAGAACGTGGGCAACGGCGCATGGTCTGTCTCAACGTAAATCCTCCGTTGCTTTTATATAACCCATCCAGGCATGGACTGGCCATCGGGCGTACCGGGCAATGCCCGGTGGGCCGACGAACATTTTTGGGCCGGGGCTGTCATAATTTAATAATGAAGGGAAAAAAAATCCACCATGACGGTATTTGAGACACGAAACGGCCCATTGGTTGATTTTCTTGACGGACATTGGGGTTGGCCAATGACATCTCTCAGCCCTCCCCCTCCCCTCCCAGGGTTATCAAATTTTGCCATTTGACTCGAGCTGTCTGACAGCGGAGAGAAGTGAGTTTCAGTCTGTGAAATTGTGAAAATGGATAGTAGGCCTAATAAACCACCACAAAAGCGCAAGGGGGGCGCACAGAAGCTGAGAGACAAAAGGCTAAAAAGCCTACAAGTGGACGCAGCAAAATGTGTCAAAATCACAGAAATGTTCGCCCCAAGGTCGACTGTTACAGCGGATGCAGGGCCGTCGACATCGAGTGCACAGGCTGAACGAGTGGAACACAGCTTTGATGTGCAATTTAGTAACACAGAGGAAGGCGAAGTACAGGTGGATTCGGAGGAGAGAGACGTTACGTTTGATGTGCAGTGTAGTGACACAGAGGAAGGAGAAGTACAGGTGGATTCGGAGGAGGTGGAGAGAGACGTTACGGAGGAGGAGGAGAGAGACGTTACCCAGCAGGGACAAATTGAGGAAGAGGTCAGAATAGCTACGGTAAATGTTAGCAGAATGAAGAGGGACGGTTCATGCAGGGAGGGCTGTTGTGTGTGTGTGTGAGGGTAGGGTGACCACCTGCTCCTCCGCTTTCGATTGACATGCATTTGTGCGTTTCTCTGCAGCATGCATCAGTAGTAAAGAAGCCATCTGCATTTTACATTGCGCTATTCGACTGTCGTCGACGCGGAGAGGAGAAAAAAAAAGTTATCCACCACAAATCAACGAGAGGTCGGCCTCAACTTTTTGAGATCTGAAGTCAGTCATGATTGGTCGAAATTGTTGTCAATCTTGACGTAGTACAACAAGCAAACCTATCACATTTCTGTGCGCATACAGGCAGGTACACACACGTAGGTTACACACGCACGCACTCAGAAAGACACTAGAATGACACAAAAATTATGATAGCCTATAACAATGAAAATATTTTGGGATGTGTGTGTATCTTCACCTAATAGTATCTGGGGAGATTGTAGGCTAAACGCATGTAAATGCTCAACATAGGAATTAATTACAGGACTCATTTTATTCAGTCAGACTTAAAACATGCATAATAATAGTAGCCTATAGAGTTTTGTGCACAATCGTTGCTGGTTTGGAGGTGGTCACCCTAGTGTGTTTGTGTGTGTGTGTGTGTTTTAATAGCCTTTATTTTCAAATAATGCTATAGACTCGGTGTCCAACTTACAGTGTTATTTTTGTAAGTTATAGTTTGCAGGTGTTATAGCTTACAGTTATTATTATTATCATGTAATATTAGTGAAACATTGCTTTCCCGAAATGGATGATAAATCATTGGAAACCAGAGAAATAACACTAGTGAAATTAACATTCCTGCCTTTCTCTCTTTCTCTGTGTTTAGTCAAGCCAGACTGTTGAAATAGGAGTGGAGGTGTCACAGGGAGATCAGGCAGATGTAGACTATTTTAGCCGCCCTCATTCCACAAAGAGGCAGGAATTCTTTAAGTTTCACCCACAACAGGATGCCACAAATCCTGTCGTCCAGAGGCTCTTCACTAGAACGGACGACATGGCATGGAAATGGCTGACTTATTGTGGTCAACGTCATGCTTTATTTTGTTTTCTTTGCCTTGCTTTTAGCAAACCCAATGATCCAAGTACTTTCATTAGAGGAATGACAGACTGGAGGCATGTGCACCAAAGAATAGAGGAGCATGAGAGAGGCATGACACACAGAAAATGTGCTGAGGCATACTTTTTAAACTGATCCAGAGCAAGCATTGGTCACCTCCTTGAGGTCACCTCCTTGAGGGAAGACAGTTGACAGGACACCGTGAGCAGGTTAAGAAGAGACGGCAGGTGTTGGAACGTGTAGTGGAGGTTGTGAAAGTGATAGGGAAGAGAGGCTTAAGCTACAGACAGGAGCACAATGAAGCTGCATACACCTTGGACATCGACAGTCTCGACCATGGCAATTTCCTAGAACTAATTATATTGTTGGGGAAATATGATGTTTGTTTAAAAGAGCACCTCAGCAGTGTCATTGAAAGAAGCAAGCAGATCCATGCTTCGGGCACACAAAGCAGAGGCTCTCTGATCACCCTCCTGTCCAAAACAACTGTGAATGCAGTAATCAATGCTATCAAACATTTAATTCAAGAGAGAATCTCTGCAGACATTAAGAAAGCAGGGATGTTTTCTGAGCAGCTAGACACAACTCAAGATATTACAGGGAAAGAGCAGTGTTCTGTGATTTTGAGGTTTGTCACGGATGCAGTCCATGAAAAGCTGGTTGCAGTCGTACAATGCAGCACAACTACAGGACAGTCATTTTTGACTCTGTTAACTGAAGTCCTTGAACGTCTGAAATTAGACATAGGCCTGTGCATCGGCAACTCCACAGATGGAGCCTCTAATATGCAGGGGCGATACAGAGGTTTCTCTGCATTAATGGCATCCAAATACCCCACCCATCAGCATGTGTGGTGCTATGCACATGTCCTGAACCTCGTGTTGTCCGATACCACCCATAGTGTTATTGAAAGTGGATCACTATTTGACCTGCTGAACAACATTGCTGTATTCATCAGGGAATCATATACAAGGGTGAGTGTGTGGGAGACCGAGAGCCAGGACAAGAGGCACAAACGCATTTCAACAATTGGAGAGACGAGATGGTGGGCTAAACATCATGCCCTGAGGAAAGTTTTCGGAAACTATGGCAGACCTGGTGGCCTCTTTGTTGAAGTGGTGTCCACACTCTCTGCCATAATGAAGCTGGATACACTTGGATCAAATGCACAAACCAAAGCCAGAGGATACCGAGATGGCTTACTCCGATATGAAACTGTCCTAACAGCTCAGTTATTCCTCCGGATATTTGAGTTCACCTCACCACTATCAAAATACCTACAGACCAGAGGAATGGACATCCTCTCAGCACATAGGATGGTCACCACAACACAAGATTCACTGAAAAAGATAGCAAGAGATTTCCCCGCAGTCAAAGATGCAGCTGACTGTTTTGTCCATTGGGCAAATGAAAAGCTAGAGGAGCACGATGAACTAGATTTGGAAGTGGCGGCTGCACTGCCTCAAAAAAGGGTGAGGAGGAAGAAAGTCTTACCAGGAGAGATGGCCCAGGATGAAAGCCTGAGTGATTCAGAAAAGGCCTATGAGGTCAATGTTCACCACCAGATTCTTGATACAGCTGTTGAGGCCATGCACCAAAGATTCCTCACCCATGGCACCCTGTATGCAGATTTATCCCTCCTACATCCCAAAAACTTCCCAGTTATCCAGACCAGTGGCAGTGCGCTACAAAATCCTTCTCAGATTTAATATGCTGACTCACGCATACCCCCTACTTGGGTTGGCATACAAGTTTTTGCTGACCCTGTCAATAACTCAGGTGTCCTGTGAGCGGTCATTTTCAACCCTCCGCTACATCAAAATCAGACTGAGGAGTTGCCTGTCTGCCAGCAATCTGGAAGCCTTTATGTTGATGGCCATTGAGAAGGATGTCCTTGTGTCCCTTGATACTGACACAGTGATTGACAGAGTTGCGGAGAAGAGCGAATTAATGAAGAAACTGCTTTTTTAAGGTGAGATTTATGATAAATAAATACATTTGTGTTAAATGAGTGGTTTAATTACACGTTTTGACAGAAAGTAATGTGATTATTGCTTTGCTCTCTCCTCTCCTCCTCTCTCAGGATTATTGGAGGGCCATTCAACATTTTCTCAACCAGCTGCCCTGTCCCTCAGGGATGTTCCAGGGATGTGCCTTTTGGAGTGAAGGTTTGGGTTTGCCTTTCCCTGATGTGGAGTTCACATGTGTTCTTTTTCTTTCATTAGCACCAAGGTCTAGCAGCCTTTTGTCTCAGCATACGGTGCCACTTTGAGGAGCTTTGTTTTTACATGGATGCATGGTCTTATTGTAGGCCTAATTGTCTTATTTGTATAAACAGTATATTTCTTTTATATTATTATTAAATACTGAAAAGACATTTCTAGCAGTGTTTCTTTGACAACCACTTTCACTTCAAGATGGGAATTGTGGCACTGTAGCCATCTCTCCCAAGATGAAAGTCGTGTAAGTAAAAGAGCGTTTACATTTTTTTAACATGTTAAACTCTTAACAGCTATTCCATGTAGGCTACTGCGCTTTATTTTTACTTTTTGAAACACAATGTGCACATATATCCTCTGGTATGTCGTGTGCCTCAGCATATCGTATAAATAATCATTGTGGGCCGCCATGGCCAAAAATGCCAGGGCCATTTTTTGGTCCCAGTCCAGCCCTGAACCCATCCCTACATCTCTTACACTAAGTACAATACAAATGGTGATCGTATAGTGGATTAAACTCAGTCAACTCAATAAAATAAATGAAAGAAAACAGAACTTGTCCCCCTCTTAATTAGGTAAGGATAAGATACAAGACAATATTACAATAAGGCAATTTCACACTGGACTGTTACCTTTTCCTTAGTATTTCACTTATTTAGAAATAACACAATATAAAACCGGTTGGCAAATACCCGGCAACCGTTACTAATTTGCATAATTCACATTTTAGGGCAACATACTGCAACATACCTGCATTCATAACAAAAGAATAGGTAGAACCTTCATCACATGGGTAACAGCGCATGGTCTGTCTGGAAAGACGGCATCGTGTTAACAATTGCTACCTACACAGTGGGGATTTTTACTAACACTAAAACACCTAAAAAGTATGTTCAATCTTCACTAAAACGTGGCGAAATCATTCTGGGATACACAATATCTAACCACGTGCAGCCAGCTGAACTTATACACAGTTATCAAGCAAGTTAACATCGTGTTGCCCACGGACATCTACATACACGTTACCACAACGTAAATCCTCCGTTGCTTTGAAGATTACCCATCATACTTTGCTATTTGTAATCATGCAGTTAAATCTTTATGACAGCAGGTGGCGTAGTTGTCCCATTCAGCTGGATTTAACCTGAACCTTTTTAAGTATGTTCAGGGGTGCGCATAACTGGTACGCCGGTACGCATGCGCGACAAAAATCAGGATTGCGTAATGCCACCTGTGTTACTACACGCCTTAGCGTACTTGACCGATCTCATCTAACCTTGCACATGTTGCTTGTCAACTACTGTCAGAGATGTCCAAAAAGCAACAGACATTAAGCAGCTTCTACAAAGAAACGCCAACTGGAGCCAGAGCCGAAGAAAATAAGACTTTTTCGGAAACGTGGCTCCAAGATGTGCAGTGGCTTGAAGCTAACGATGAACGCACTGAAATGTGATGCAAGATTTGCCGCTCACATCCACATCTAGCAGACAAAACAGGTGTGTTTTATAAAGACTCAAAGAATTTCAACCATCCTTTATTTGACAACATGAAAAGAGCAAGGAGCACATGAATGTGACCCAAGCCATTGCTAATAAACAAGCTAGCCGAGACGAAATGTCCAGTCTTCCACCTGCCAGATGGCGAGACAAGCTGAATGAAGAACAGCGGCAAGCTCTGTTTAATATTTTTCTCCTCGCCTTCCATAAAGCTAAACACGCACGTCCCATGTCTTCCTATTCGGAGAATGTTCCTTTACTGAAGCGGCTAGGAGTAAATGTCGTGCATATCATTCACGTGAAGGGGGCACACGGATCATGCAGAGCATTGCTCACACCATCAGCGGGAAGTTACGAGCCAAGTTGCAGTCTGCTGATTTTTGGGGGCTGCTTTTTGATGGATCTGAGGACATCACAAAAACTGAGCAGGAAATCGTTTACATTGTGTCTGTGTCCAGCAACGGAGAGTTGACCTCGGACTTTAGGCCTATTGGACTGATTGAACTGGGTGCTGACCGAACCGCGCAGGCCATAACAGAGGGACTTGTGAGACTTTTCCAGGACACAGGCTTGGATGACTGGACAAGAAAGTTGGTCGCTGTGTGCACAGACGGGGCTGCTGTCAACGTCGGTGTGTACAACGGCGTTGTGCCAAAACTCCGGCAATCTGCTGTGGTTGGAAACTCCCTTGTGCACATGTGCACCGCGCACACACTGGAGAATTATGCAAAATCAGCTGATCGCAACGTTCCTTACTGTGAGACATTTAATCGCTCTGTGGTCAAGCTGCTGCAGTTTTATTTACAAAAAGGTGGAGCAAAAAAAAACTGCTGTGTGAAGAAAATGGGATCTCCTTTGTGAAACTGGGTAAGTTTCATAATATCAGATGGTCTGCATGGAGGCATGAAACACTGTTAAAAATATCAAGACTATTGCAAGCCATTAAAATGCAACTGGCTACGAGTGATAACAGTGACTTGCAGCATATCTGCACAGAGCGTTTTCAGTGCTTTCTGTCAAACATGCTTGACATTGGCAACATTTTGAAGACCACATCCATTAGGTTTCAGAAGGAAAAGCTGACCATTGGAGAATGTAAGGATGAACTCATGGTGGCCATTGGACAGTTCACACAAGACAAACTTACTCAGGGGGTTAATTCAAGAGTTTGAAATCAGATATGACTCCCTCAAGTCATGTGATCATTTCTTAGTATTTGATCCTTCAACATGACTCCAGGAAATGCAAGACCTCCACAGTTTTGGAAACACAC
Organism: Eleginops maclovinus; assembly: GCF_036324505.1. Taxonomy (NCBI): domain Eukaryota; kingdom Metazoa; phylum Chordata; class Actinopteri; order Perciformes; family Eleginopidae; genus Eleginops; species Eleginops maclovinus. The sequence goes on along the minus strand of NC_086352.1, from coordinate 34,432,558 downwards.
CAGTTTGCAGGATTCTCAAGAAATATGAGGCCACCTTGCAACTTGACAAAGACACCACTGTGACAGAATGGATGCGCTTAAAGCAGGCAGGAAAATGCCTGGGAGCCTCTTCTGTGTATGACTTGGTCCAAATAGTAAATACAAGTAACCCAGATGCTTACTCCAACATCAACAAGGTGGTTAAGCTGTCTCTTACACTGCCTTTAAGCAGTGCAGCTTGTGAGAGGGGATTCTCACATCTCAACATAATAAAAACCAAGTACAGATCTCGTCTGTCACATGCTCGTCTCTCACCCCTGATGCACATTCACCTGTCAAAGCAGACCACAGTGACATTTGACCCAAAGCAAGCTGTTGACCTGTGGATGGAGACAGCTAATCGGAGGCTCAACCAAGGACAGGGAGGTGCATCTGCAGCATCATCATCATCTACCATGCAGGAAGCTGAAGCAGAGGACATTGGGGGCGACACTGAGGAGGACAGTCAGGAAGACTGCACTTATTAAGACCACGCTACATATGGGGTGAGTACCAAACACCATCTCCTGGTACTCACCTGAGTAACTCACTGAAAAAGTTATGTGCACCCCTGACTATGTTACATATATATACAGTGAAAGAAATGTATTCGATACCCTGCTGATTTTGTAAGTTTGACCATTTACAAAGAAATTAAAAGTCTATGCTTTTAATGCAAGGTTTATTTTAACAGTGAGAGACAGAATATCAAAAAGAAAATCTAGAAATGTACATATAGTCATACTCTTACCAAAATCACACTGGTGTTTGCTGTTCCCCTGTAGTTCATTCACAAAAAAGTATTTAACTCTGGGCTCAGCAGGTGAAAATCGAGAAGGGGGCTTCCACACTCAGAAAACGGATTCTTGGCCCAAATAAATAATATATTTTCAGATAAAATATAACTGAAATCTGTAAAAGCAATTGAACACAACGTGAATATGTTGGATATAAACTGAAAGTAAGACAATTACTACAGTTTATTGTATTGAATCCCCTAAAGGGAAGCAAGACCCTGAAGGGAGGTAATTTGCACGCATGTAACATCATGACGTCACTGACGTTGACTATTCACCCTGGACGTAGACTTGGAGTTTTCCGGGTGTCTATGACATTTTTTGATTGTGTTCTGGTTTTATGTTTCTGTAAGTAATTGTAAGCAACTTTGATTGACAGAATATTGCTTTTTATTTAACTTTCATTTTCATTTTTCAAACAAGGCTGATGTTATTTGCACCTGGGTTTCTATAGCAAACAATGCTATATACAGCTGGGTGTCTATGGTCTACAATCTTATATAAACCCAGCGTGTGAATAGCAAATGTGTTTGGGGCACACAGTCATTGCCGAATGATTTAAAGGGCTGTATGAAAGTCTTTATGTTTAAGAAAATCTTAATCAGACAGTATGAAGATGATTTTTGATTGTGTGCTGGTTTTATGTTTCTGTATGTTATTGTAAGCAACTTTGATTGACAGAATATTGTCAGGGTTGGGGTAATAGGACCCAAGTGCAGTGTGAGTAAAGGAGGCAGGTATGGGTCCAAACAAAAGGCGAGCTTTATTCCAATTAAAGCTGTACTTTCAAACAAAGAAAAACCTAACCTACACTAACCAGGGAACACAGGGACACCAGGAACAGGAGCGGACAGACAGTGTGACAGGAACAGGCAGGTAACATAGACGGGAAAAGGCATAGAACATGGACATGACCAGATTGGAAACGACGACAACCGAACAAGAGACAAAAGGGCAACAGAGACTAAATACACAAGGGTAATCACAAGACAAGACACAGCTGGAGAGGGGAGGAGAAACACAGGGGCAACAGGTGAACACAATGACACAGTCAGGCACAGGAGGGAAACGCAGACAGGAGGTGAAACTAAACATGACACAAGAGGGGAAAACATTTCTAAATAAAACAGGAAACAGACACAAAACAAGGATCATGACAAATAATGTTTTTTTTTTGTTTCTTTAAAAGATTTTCCAAATAAGGCTGATGCTATTTGCACCCAGGTGCCTATAGCAAACTATGTTATTTGCACCCGGGTGTAAATATCAAACAATGCTATTTACAGCCGGGTGTAAATAGCAAACTTGGGCTGATGATGCTAACGGCTGATGTTTAGGTTCTCTGATTCAACGTCAGTGAAGGGTGAGATCTGCACTGCTGATTGGCTTATATGAGAACGCGCAATGCAAATTAGACGCTCGACTTGAAGAAATTGAACTCTCGCGATTGACGGCCCCCTTCAATATCTCCAATCACGTCATTCGGGCTGCCGGAGCCAATACCCGTCTATCTGCGTCTTTGCATTGACTTAACATGACTTCACATGTTCACACTGGACGCGATGAACGCACCATAAGAAGTTTCTAGTTACAAAATGACTATCTCCTTTTATTATACCTCCTATATTCCGGTTGCCTTTATACACAGATGAGGTTAAGAGTTATCAGTACGCAGACACCCTGCCAGCACAGCCCTTCCCTCCAACAGTTAGCTTTAGCTGTTCTAGCCCTTGAACAATAGTCTGCTCATACTCAGACTGGCAGAGGAGAATGCGCAGAGTGAGGACACCTGCACAGCTGTGGGTCATGAGGTGGAATACTCTCCAGTTCTCCCTGTCCATATTCCATCTGCTCTTTTGTTCACCCTATGCTGACACTTGTAACTTCACTGAACAAAATAGAGCAGATGTAGTAAAGGCCAAAGTAAAAAGGATTACTAATAGGTAGCTTCAGAAATTTCAACACCACAAAACTTTTCTCATCCGTGGTCAAGTAACATCCAGCCTCCATTTCCCCCCTGATGACCCCACAGTGTGGACATACAGCTGCAAAGTGGAATCAAAACCAGTGTGGTCTCCTAGTGAAACCACCTCTTCATAATGGCACACATGGTACCTAAATGTGCGTGCAACAGGTGGAATATTGACGTGGAGGACTTGTGGTCTCATGAATGGGGTCTTCCCTTCCCACTGTACCTTGGCTGCATGGGTTCAAACACTTCCCGGTGAGTGTTTATTCTGTAGCTGAGTAAATTTGCTACACAGTGGTCACATCAGAAAGCCCAAAGTGAGCATCTTGCCAACATTCCCCAACAAGAGAAGGAAATGCGGTGTAAAGCGCAACTGCACACAAACATACACAAATTGCCTACGTGGGATAGTGTGGACAGTGCACGACAGTCTTTCTTCTCCAACATTATTGCCAAAAACAACACACGTGACCTATTTGCCACTGTCGACGGACTAACAAACCGCCCAGTGTCGGTGGCCTCTGAGTTGCTATCAACCAGGGCCTGCAATGAATTTGCCTCCTTCTTCACTAACAACATTCTGAAGATAAGACATCCAGTCAATGCCTCTGTATCAGGTACAGCAAATGTGCTGTTGGTGTGTCCACCAAAAATCAATTCAGACATCATGACTGAATTCCATCAGATTAATGATACCTAATTAATGACCTGGAGGACATTATTCAACTTCTGAAATCCTCCTCCTGCAGCATTGATATTATACCTACAGGCTTTTTTAAAACTCTTTTTCATAGCATGGCCTCAGGTCTACTTAATATAGTAAACAATCTCTCCATTCACGGGTATTCCCACAGGCCCTGAAAACTGCAGTAATTAAACCGCTCTTAAAAAAGAATAATCTGGACGCTTCTAATGAATAATTACAGGCCAATATCAAACCTCCCATTTGCAGGTAAAATGATTGAAAAGGTTGTTTTTTTTTAACAGCTGAGTAATTCTATGCTTTTAAATAACTGTTTTGATGTGTTCCAGTCAGGTTTTCTACCACATCACAGCGCTGAGACTGCTCTTGTTAAGGTCTTCAATGACATCCACTTAAACACAGATAATGGCAGAATCTCGGTGTTAGTATTATTGGATCTCAGTGCTGCATTTGACTTTGTGGACCACAACATGCTGCTAGACTGTCTAGAAAACTGGGTAGGAGTTTCGGCCACAGTTCTACATTGGTTTAAATCTTACTTAAAGGACAAGAAAAATGTGGTCTCTATGGGAAACTACACATCAGAGTTGACAGATGTGACGTGTGGGGTTCCTCAAGGCTCCATCTTAGGACCTCTGCTTTTTAATATCTACATGCTGCCACTGGCTCATATAATAAAGAACAACAAGTTAAGTTACCACAGCTATGCAGATGACACTCACATTTATATAACAATTTCACCAGGAGACTATGCCCCAATTAAAACACTGATTAAGTGCATTGAGCAAGTCAATGACTGGATGAGTAAGAACTTTCTCCAATGAAACAAAGACAAAACAGAGGTTATGGTTTTTGGATCAGAAGAGGAAAGAATAAAAGTCAGCAAAGAGCTTCAGTCGTTAAAGCTCAATACAACAAATAAGGCCAGAAATCTACGTGTAGTTATGGCCTCTGACCTGAACTTCAACAGTCAAATTATAGCAATTATTAAGTCTGCCTGCTATCACCTGAAGAACATATCTAGGATTAAAAGACTAATGACACAGCAGGATTTGGAAAACTAGTCCATGCTTTTATCTTCAGTAGACTGGATTACTGTAACGGTGTCTTCAGGCCTCATTAAAAAATCTATCAGAACGCTGCAGCTGATTCAGAACGCTGCTGCTGAGTCCTCACTAACACTACTAGAGTGGACCACATCAGTCCACTCTGAAGTCTTTACACTGGCTTCCTGTCGATCAAAGAATTGATTTTAAAATACTGCTGCTGGTTTTTAAAGCTTCACATGGGTTAGGGCCAAAATACATTAATGATCCCCTGCCAAATTATCAACCATCCAGGAGTCTCAGGTCTTCTCGGATGGGTCTGCTTTTTGTCCCAAGAGTGAAAACTAAAAAGGAGAAGCAGCGTTTAGCTTTTATGCACCCACTACCTGGAATAAAGTCCCAGAATCCTGCAGGTCGGCTACAACTCTTGCTATTTTTAAAACCAGACTGAAAACGTATCTTTTTACCTCTGCTTTTGATTGAGCTGTTCATATGTCACGCTGCAGTGTGGTTTTCATTCATGTATGTTATAGCTGTTGTGTTTATCCCACTATCTTTGCTTCTTAATGGCTGTTTTTAAATGCCATTTTATAATGTGTTTCTGCTGCATTTGCTTTTAAATGTTGTCTATTTTGTTTTATAAAGCACTTTGAATTGCCGTGTGCTGAAAGGTGCTATATAAGTAACCTTGTCTTGCCATGGAAAAATTCTGCAGCGTGTGTGTCGATTGTGTGTGAGTAGTACAATCAGAATTATTTGAGAAAATTCAAATCTGTGGTGGAGTTATTTCTTAATTTGGTCACTAATCATCTAATTTGAATGCCAGTCTTTAATGTTTGTGTAGTTTCTGTTGCAGTTTGTATAAATATAGTGATGTTCTAATGGGCTGCCTGTGTGTGTAAAATGTGTTGAGAGCACTCTGCTAACTCCCCAAAACATGTTATTTTCCAAGATGCACTTTAATGTTCAAATGTTTTTTTGACTGTTGTATTTATGGAATAGTGTCCAATTTAAATTGAGAATTACATTTGAAAACTAAAGTTTGAACAACTATTTTAACATGTCTTTAGTTTTCAAACATGGTGAACATGAACGATCTAACAGCACAAAGAAATGTCATTATTATAGAATTCATCGCATGGTGGTACAGCTAAAAAGGAAATTCCACTCAGAACCCAAAGCGGAAACTAAGAAGTCCATGTTGTCACTGATGAACAGCGTAGGCGTTCTTCTCGCGACTGAGGGAGGTGAACAGGGGGGAAAGGAAATGAGTGTCTCTAAAAGGTTCAAGGACAGCTCCAGTGTCAAGCATGTAGTGTTTACTCAGACACTAATCGACATGTTGTACAGACATGTTGCTAGTGGTATGTCACAGAGTGATTTCCCGCAGCCTGCTAGGCACTCTTCTGTCAGGACGTTGGCCATTCCTCAGGCGCACGCCGACATGTACGCGGAAATCCGCAATCGGTCGTGGCGTTTTGTGTCAATGATGAGCTGGTTTGTGAACACTCAGGTCGGCACTCAGAGTCAAAGGGTCCAACAGGCCATCATGGGGCCTGATGCTCCGTTTCAGTCAGAGGCCTTGGTTAAGAGGGAAGAGGCTATTGAGCGAGCCTCGGTTTGTGAGGAGACGACTGCCAATCGTTTGGAGGACGACGTAAACAGGCATTTGAATAGAGTCTTTGTTCAGATTTTTGTGGAGAAGCTCGTCACACGAGCCTTCAAGAAATCTAAAGTGACCCACACTCTTGTGGACCACGGGGGCATCATTCAGAGTCTCTTTGATAGCATTTGGGCTGAAGTAGAGGGCGTGGACTTTTATATCACCCCAATAACCTTCGCTGACCTTGACAAGACTGTTTACCAGCTCTTGTGCGAGAATGAGGGCTCTCCAGATATGGTCCTGGCCCTTTTGGCTTTAAAGGACCCAATACTTGGAGGTTTTATTGCTGGGACCTTCAAAATTCACCTGCAAGAACCTCCTCGAAAGCGTAGCCTCATCTGCAGATTCTTTAGGTCTGTTGGAAAAGTCATCTCCAACCTCTGCAGAAGCGTTCAGTAAGTGAACTGTGACGCAGGGTTTTCTCCAGGTTTTCCCACATTTTAGCATGTAACTGCAAACAAATGAAAAAACTGTAGCGTGCGTTATCTAGGGGCATATTAAGGGTAGATTTCCACAGGTCTTTTTTCCGTTCAAATCCACACGGGTTTCTTCCGAGTGCAACATCTGCTTCGGTTTGCCCACACTGATTGCAGATTTCTGATTGCAGATTTCTGCAATCAAGTAAAAAAAGTAAGATTTAACATCCATTTGGAAGGAAAAAATGTCCAGGGCTCTCCCTTCAAAATAAGGGGTTGGGGCGGGGGTGCTCCAATTTCCCCACATTGATTTAAAGGTGCCATAGAATGGAAAACTGTATTTACCTTGGCATAGTTGAATAAGGAGAGTTCGGTACATTGAACTGACATACCGTGAACCTAAAACACCATGAAACACAGATGAATTACAACAATCCCTGTGTGTGATGTAACACACAGTAGTCCAGCCCCAACATCTGCATACACCAGCTACTGGAAACACTAACGCTAACACTTACCACTCGGTAAAGTTGCTCTCCAATCTCCGACCAACTGGCTGTTCTTCAAATTCATCGGTTTCCTCCTCCGATAAAGGCTCAAACATGTGAGGTTGGATGCCAATAGCCTCCATGGTTCATCTCTCGCTCCTTGTAAACCAGCCAATCAAAGCAGAGCTCGTCATAATTATTTAAATGAGCCCCAAATAAGGCAATTCAGCTTGTTTCATTCTAGGACCAAATCATAGGGTTGTAAATGGGCGTTTAAAACCGCATCTGGACATTTTTTGGATCAACCAAAGTTATATACCTTCTGTAGACATCAGAGAGCAATTTAAAATACCAGATAGATGCTTTCTATGGCGCCTTTTATTAAAAATAACTGTTAGATTTCTTAAAGTTAACGATAAAAACATCAGAGACTAATGTGTCAAGGACAAAACCATGGAAATTAGGAAAACTTAAACTTAAACAATAACACCAGATAATTTAAAACATTAATTGTCAGATTTAGTCAGATTCCAGCAAAATCTGACTAAATCTAAAGTTTAACTAGGTAGGCCATCCGTCCAGTTTTAGATCAGATAGTGTGACTTGGAAGTTTTGCCTCACGCCTGCACAGCCTTGTACCGGGTGATTATTTGTATTCTTTTGAGATCACCCCTATTTTACACTTTTAGTTTTTTTTTTTTACTACCTATTTAACAGCCTGGAGGTCTTAAATGAAAAAAGGAAAAGCGACGCAGTGATCAGGAACCTGACGCCTATTACATGACTACGTACTAAATAAACCAACCTCTTGATTTACAATATTGATTTAAAAATGAATTTGTTCAAAAATTGATCGTATTGCTTCAGCTAAGAAAAACATTGACGTTCCACTGCATACCAATGGCTGGAACTGAGGCGACATCAACATAACTTAAAATGAGATCAGCATTGATGGAGGTTTCCTCTAACTATCCAAGTCTGTTCCCATTTTCTCTTCCATTAACCACGCTTTAAAAAATGCCAGAGCTCATGCTCTCGACAATTATATAAATAAATCAACATTTAAAAAAGTACTCTATGGTGTTTTTTTCAAAGGAGAAACCTGAATTTAGTTGTCCACAGCTGACATTACATGTTCCAGACTTTCTGAACGTTCATACAACTGCACACAGTTCCTTGATCCTCCTTAGCAATGATGTGCTAGCGAAAACAACCTCTGAAATGTCCAAATTGACCAATCAGAATCAAGTATATTCAACTGCAGCAGCATTTATCCTTTCACTTCTTGGCTTTCATTGCCTCTCATTATGTTAATAACTGATTAGTACTTGTATTGTTCGTCAAACATATTCTTCACACAGATTTTAAGATATTTAATGTAATTGCCATTGAGAAACGCTTTTTGATTTACATTATGTATTCATTTTCATGTATTAAGTCAGGTGCTGTACTTAGGTGCAGCTTTGATTGCAAGTGTTTTATTCCGTGTTGCATGTCTGTACGTCTACCACAGAGGCAAATATGGTAATTCTTTACATTACATTTAGTTTAGAACTTTGGTAACTTTAAAGATCGGATTCGGGTTAATCATAGTTTATCTATATATTATACTGTTGTATAGATTAGTCTGTATGTAAAGTTATATGCTAACACTTGTTTATAGAAGATTTTTTTTAAATGTTGAAGTTAAATGCTTTAATCTGGTGCACTTTGAGCACAAAATGAAGAGATCTATGGATACATCTCTAAACACTCTATGAAAAATAACTGTATATATTTCTTATTTTATCAAGGTAGCACACACACACACACACACACACACACACACACACACACACACACACACACACACACACACACACACACACACACACACACACACACACACACAAAACAAAAACCCACAGAGGTGAGTTTCAACCCAGAGTCTGTGTGCTCCTCTGAGGCACTGACGGCTTGCGGTTGAAAAAAAATTATAAACAAATTTGAAAGTGGGGTGGATACAAACGGGAGGGCTGCTAAAGAACAGCAATATTTATTCATTCAATGATCATGGCTCTTTCCGCTTATTCTTTTTTTACACCTGGTTTAGAATGCAGCATGTGTTAAAGGAAGTGACGCTGGTGACGCTCTTTGGTTGCTTGGTTACAATCAACTTAAAATCGGTTCAATACAAACTCTTGGAAGAAATGATAGTTTGCATCCATAAAACACAAAATAAACATTCAAAAAGAACAGAAACTAACGCAAGGAAATTAATACATTCTAGTTAAATACATATACAAAATACAAAACAAATTAAAGTTCATTATATTAAAGAAAACTATCAGGGGAATCACAGTGGCCAATTAAAAGAATAAACCCTGGTTAACAAATATTCAAATCTCTTGCTAAAACAATCGCAGCAACACCTCAGTGCAGAACAAACACAAAGTCCTTTAGCAAAATAACAAAACATTGGCATCAAAATGAACTACATAAAGGATAATAATATACGAATAACTGAATTATAAATATCAACTTGTTCGACACTTCTCTGTACTGTTGGTAAAGGAGAAGCCCATCTTTTTACTATATAGTATATAGGCTACTCATGGGCGTAGCTTCCACTGGGGCGAAGGACATGTTCCCCCCACTTTTCAAAATCCCGTTTGTATCCACCACACTTTCAAATTTGTTTGTGTGTGTTTATACTAAATTAGCCAGCAGTTGGATGTAATGAATATATGGATATTGAAAGCACATTTCTGTTTTGTTTATAGTATATGTTCCATATTCCTGTGGAAAAAGCTAGACAAATGAATCATGTCGAATAGAATTCAACTGAAGTTGCAATTTAGCTGAATAACTATTAGGCAAACTCTCTTAATCAACTCAAAACAAGAATATGTTTAATGAAAGGCAGGTTTCCCTATAGAAAGAATCATTTTTGATATTAAATATACAGCGGGGGCAAGATTTAAGAGACCACTTCAGCATTATTATCTTCTCTTGTTTTATTATTTATAGGTATGTCTTTGAGTTAAATGTTTTTTTTTGTTGTATTCTATAAACTACTGACAACATTTCCCTCTGTTGGAATTCAACAGACACTGGAATGGCTGCCATACTTGTAGAGATAAAGATTTAAGAAACATTTGGAGTGGGCTCTTCATTTTTCCCAAAGCTGTATCTTGGTTTGTTCTTTTCTAAGGTCACATTGTTCGCTTGTCTTACACTCAGTACCAGTACGGTCATCTTTCAAACAGAAGGTTTTGGGTTCAATACCAGCCAAGTCAACAAGTTGATGTATCCAAGATACTTAACCCCGATTAAAATGGCCAACAGTGTGCGAAAGTTAGTTTCCTAGAGCAAGGTGGACTGCTCTGTGTGAATGGGTGAAAGACTTGTAGTATATAAAGCGCTTTGAGGGTAAAAAACACTGAATAAAGAGCTATATAAGTAAAGACCATTTACAAGTATGGCAGCCATTCTAGCTCAATAAGATGTTTGGTACTGAGTGTAAGACAAGCGAACAATGTGACCCTAGAAAAGAACAAACCAAGATACAGCCTTGGGAAAAATGAAGAGCCCACTCCAAATCTTTCTTAAATCTTTATCTCTACAATTATGGCAGCCATTCCAGTGTCTGTTGAATTCCAACAGAGGGAAATGTTGTCAGTAGTTTATAGAATACAACAAAAAAAAACATTTAACTCAAAGACATACCTATAAATAATAAAACAAGAGAAGATAATAATGCTGAAGTGGTCTCTTAAATCTTGCCCCCGCTGTATATTTAATATCAAAAATGATTCTTTCTATAGGGAAACCTGCCTTTCATTAAACATATTCTTGTTTTGAGTTGATTAAGAGAGTTTGCCTAATAGTTATTCAGCTAAATTGCAACTTCAGTTGAATTCTATTCGACATGATTCATTTGTCTAGCTTTTTCCACAGGAATATGGAACATATACTATAAACAAAACAGAAATGTGCTTTCAATATCCATATATTCATTACATCCAACTGCTGGCTAATTTAGTATAAACACACACAAACAAATTTGAAAGTGTGGTGGATACAAACGGGATTTTGAAAAGTGGGGGGAACATGTCCTTCGCCCCAGTGGAAGCTACGCCCATGAGTAGCCTATATACTATATAGTAAAAAGATGGGCTTCTCCTTTACCAACAGTACAGAGAAGTGTCGAACAAGTTGATATTTATAATTCAGTTATTCGTATATTATTATCCTTTATGTAGTTCATTTTGATGCCAATGTTTTGTTATTTTGCTAAAGGACTTTGTGTTTGTTCTGCACTGAGGTGTTGCTGCGATTGTTTTAGCAAGAGATTTGAATATTTGTTAACCAGGGTTTATTCTTTTAATTGGCCACTGTGATTCCCCTGATAGTTTTCTTTAATATAATGAACTTTAATTTGTTTTGTATTTTGTATATGTATTTAACTAGAATGTATTAATTTCCTTGCGTTAGTTTCTGTTCTTTTTGAATGTTTATTTTGTGTTTTATGGATGCAAACTATCATTTCTTCCAAGAGTTTGTATTGAACCGATTTTAAGTTGATTGTAACCAAGCAACCAAAGAGCGTCACCAGCGTCACTTCCTTTAACACATGCTGCATTCTAAACCAGGTGTAAAACAAGAATAAGCGGAAAGAGCCATGTTCATTGAATGAATAAATATTTGTTGCTGTTCTTTAATAGTACTTACGGATAAAATTATAATAAGCTGGATTAAAGGGTATGTAAATTGTGTTATAATAAATATTTCATATCTAATTGGAAATGGTACATACAGATAAAATAATAAGTGGCAAGATAATGGTCGTTTTTACCATGTTCGCTGAACGTAGCATGTCCCGTTAGCAAGTGGGCGGTGCTTGTGTGCACTATCACTTCCGGGAAAACAACGTGAGTTGATGATGTCCACATGTCTTTAAATAAGTGCGTATTCTCACAGTACTGCTGTGTTTTTACTCGACGAAGGTATCTCCTAATACTAGTGCTGCGTGGAGACTGTAGAAACTAGTTTGAATCGTATTCTTCTTTCTGTGAGAAACACAGAGTTTTCACCTGTCACAATTCACAGAGCACCCCGGCTCAGTACCGAATGTCCGGCTTACTTTCACCCTCTGTGTCCATTGTAGTGAAGTTAACAAAGTCCCTGTTTTGAAATTTAACTGTCCAACTGCTCTGTGCTGCCGACTCAAGCTAACGTTAGCCACGTAAAGCAGAGCCAGCACTGCAACATAACTTAAAGTACCGTAGAGAGCTTACTAAAACAGTCACAACCCTATCACGTTGCTACATTGTCATTAGTATCAAATACGCATTTTAACGCAGCAGCCAACAGTGTAGTGCTCTCATTGGTTTTGTGTTTAGGTGTTCGACATGGCACACACCAGCCTGGATAGGATCATCGCTCTGCAGAGGAACCCTGCGAACATCAGGAACCTGTGCATCCTGGCACATGTGGACCATGGTGAGTGACATGAGTCTGTTCATCAGGGCCTGTACGGATGGATACACTGTGGTACCTGCTTCCTACTGCTACGTAATACATTTGGCAAGGACACACATTTTGTTTTTCCTACTGTATCTGTGATTATGGGTATTGTAATACTACATGGTTTCCCGTTTAACAGCAGTGTAATGTAACTTGAATTTCCCCACGGGGATGAATAAAGGCTAATTTATCTTACTTGAGTATTTTCACATTATGCTACTTTATACTTTTACTTAACTACATTTTGTCTCCAAATGTTGTACCTTAGTACTCCACTACACTTATTTTACATTTTGAGTTACTTTACATATTTTGGTTAATACAAAATATACATCAATAAGTATTATAATTCTATAGGTTAGTTAAGATAACCCGTAGTGTATTAAGTTATTCAAATAAACCTCACTATTACCAAGTGCAACAGTAGTTTTATAAAATAATTTAAACACATCTGTTACTTAAAATAGCTAGTTTTCCTAATGAGTACTTGTGCTTTTTGTACTTTACTGCTAATACTTTTTAAACGTTTAATTGTAACTGAGTATTTTTACACTGTAGTATTGCTACTTTAACTTAAGTAAATAATCTGAGTATTCAACCTCTGCCATTTTAAGGCCAAACTGCTCCGCCAAATAAAAATAACCTCAAAGATTATAGATCAACCCTTTCAGAAACTCTATGAATCAGCCGACCATAATAACATATTAACATTGTCTCTGACCCCAACCATGTCCTGAACAGTGAATATACAGCTCTGGAAAATATTAAGAGACCACTGCAGCATTATCAGTTTCTCTGATTTTACTATTTATAGGTATGTCTTTGAGTTAAATATTTTTTTAATGTATTCTATAAACTACTGACAACATTTCTGTGTTGGAATTCAACAGACACTAGAATGGCTGCCATACTTGTAAATGGTAAATGGTCTTTACTTATATAGCTCTTTATTCAGTGTTTTTTACCCTCAAAGCGCTTTATATACTACAAGTCATTCACCCATTCACACAGAGCAGTCCACCTTGCTCTAGGAAACTAACTTTCGCACACTGTTGGCCATTTTAATCGGGGTTAAGTATCTTGGATACATCGACTTGTTGACTTGGCTGGTATCGAACCCAAAACCTTCTGTTTGAAAGACGACCGCACTTCCTCGCAACCACAGAAGTCGATACAAGTTGTATTTTAGAGATTGAGATTTAAGAAACATTTGGAGTGGTCTCTTCATTTCTTCCGGGGCTGTACATATATTGTTGCCATCAAATGGGAGATACAGGCTGTCACGAATCAATAAGATTATACTGAAGCATTCATTTGTGCCCCAGTCAATCCTAAAGTTAAAAATGTAGTTATATTTCAAATCAAATATACATAAACGGGTCTTGAACATAGTGGGATTAAATGTTGGGTTAAAAGTCTGTTTCCTTGTTTTTTGTGTTTGATGTGTTCTTGTTGATGTTTCAAGTGGAGCTGCTGTGATAGAAAAACATTTCAGACATGAGCTGACCATTTTTTATAAATAAATCAGTCAGATCATCAAAAGTAAAAAATAAAAAATAGACGTTAACATTTCTTATAGCTTAAAGTAATAAAACAATCCAAAATGTACCTATATTCAACTTAAAATAATAGATTTGATTTGATTAATCAAAGGTTATTATGATAAGGAAAGTAAGAAAATACTCAGTGTGTAAGTACGTATGCTGTGCACTGTACGGGAGTGAAATCGTTTGGAACTTTCTAAATCTCTGCAGGTAAAACTACTCTGGCTGACTGCTTGGTGGCAAGTAACGGAATCATATCCAGTCGGCTGGCCGGGAAGGTAAGAGCCGCACTCACCTTTTTCACACTCATGTTGTGTTGTCATGATTTGTGCTTATGTTTGGTGTGTGGTTCTGTCAGCTGAGGTATCTGGACAGCAGGGAGGATGAACAGATCCGAGGAATCACCATGAAGTCCAGCGCCATCTCTCTGCATCACACAACGGGTACGCAGGGTTGGGAGGGTTTCTGTTAGTGTGTAGTTATTTCTATAGGGAAACCTGCCTTTCATTAAACATATTCTTGTTTTGAGTTGATTAAGAGAGTTTGCCTAATAGTTATTCAGCTAAATTGCAACTTTAGTTGAATTCTATTCGACATGATTCATTTGTCTAGCTTTTTCCACAGGAATATGGAACATATACTATAAACAAAACAGAAATGTGCTTTCAATATCCATATATTCATTACATCCAACTGCTGGCTAATTTAGTATAAACACTATATTGTAGAGTGTGCATATATATCAACATTCAATATGATCCATGGTGGTTGACTGGCTTTTATTATGTTCTGTTTAATGTAAAAAATAATGAACGATCCAACAATATATAGTCTGTGATGGAAACTTCTGGAGCAATGGAGAGGAACCTCAGAGAGACACAGGGAGAGCTGGAACTTTGATGCAAACACTCAGGGTTTATTATTAACAGCCGGAGAATTGACAAGACATTTGCTGCAGCCACGAGTTGACACAGCGGCTGCCCGACCAATTCTGAAGAACTCTACTGCAGTCCGAGGTTTTAACTAGTTCAGAGTGTATAATCAACATTCCTCATCAGTGAGAATAGACAAATATGGACCCTGAATCTAACTAGAGCTGTCGTCCATGGAAAAGAATGTATGCCAGGGAACCTACGTTCCAGATAAGAAGGGCTTCTAGACGTCCCTGAACAATAAACTATCTCAGGTCAGCTTGTGCTCGGTCAGAAACTGGCATCAAAGTGCCCAAGCTGCCCCTCCTTAAGGGAGACTACAGCACCCCCAAGGCCAAAGACTTATGCCATGGGAATAGAGACAGAGGAAGGAGAAAATCATGAACTAGGTCAAAGGTTAAACACCTAAGCCAAAAATTCCATAACAGTGTCTGCAGCAACAAAGCTTTGACTCATATCACCACCATACTATTGCTTCTCAAGAATTAATATTAGTCTGGTGGAACATTTGATATAGTTAAAAGAATTGCTATTATGAAAAAAAAAACGATTTGCCTTTTTACTCTAGTGTTATTGGAGTTCTAGAGTTTGAGATTACTGTGAATGAGGAGAAGACTGTAAACTGTGTTTCTGTGCCTCCTCAGGAGATCAGGAGTACTTACTGAACCTGATCGACTCTCCTGGTCACGTGGACTTCTCCTCAGAAGTGTCCACTGCTGTCCGGCTGTGCGACGGGGCCATTGTGGTGGTGGATGCTGTGGAGGGAGTGTGTCCACAGGTAAATATCAACATCTGAATATCACTCTGAGCGTCTTTACATGAACTTTAGATGAGCAGTGGAGATGTATTAAACTTCAATAATGATTTGAGCACATAAAGACTTTTTTGGACCTTCCGGTACAGTATGCAGGACAACCCGATCCAACCACAAAGGTTGATATAATACTTGTTATTTATATATAGCGCTTTTCCTGGTGCAAGCAAAGAAAAATAGCAACAAAAGTAAAAAGTTCTAAGCTAGGTGGAATTGGTGAGAGGGGTTGAAAAGGTGAGTTTGAGGCTTTTTTGAATGATATGAGAGTGTTGGCAGATCGGACGTGAGGGGGAGGGACCTCCAGAGTGAGGGGGAGGCTGCAGCAAGAGCCCTGTCGCCCCAGGTCCGGAGCTTGGTTCTGATGGGCTGCAGTAGGTTAGCGTTCAGCAGACCTGAGGTGATGGGTGGGGGGTGTGTCGTTGCATGAGGTCACAGAGGTAGGGGGGGCAAGGTTGTTGAGGGTTTTGTATGTAAAAAGTAAGATTTTAAAGCTGATCCATAAAAAACGTTCAGCATGTAATGCAGGTGATTTCAGAGACTGCAGATGCATGTGCACATTTTTCTATCCATCTCTGAAAAGCTTAGCTGATTTTGTTGCCATTAAAACACAGGGCTTTTTCAAGGTCAGAGTTGTGATTTCTGATGCATGATTTATTGGGGTTTTTGATTGTTTATATTTGTCTTTGTTTGTAATATTATAAATTATTATTTCTGCATCAATTATCGGCGGGATCAGCTGGGTCACATGGGTATGGGCGACACTTATTGTTATTAGAATCAGCTGTTCACCTGTGTGAGGTGTGTGTGGAAGAGAGGGTGAGAGGGTCGCGGAATTTTTTGTCGACCGCAACCTTTCCCAACCTTATTATCTAACCTAACGCAAGATATGTTCCACGCATTTTTGGATACCAGACCTCATTTTTGATAGCGCGTCTGGCAAAGGCAATGTGCCCGACCTTAGCCTCTCAGACCTGCTGCTGCTACCTGTACTTTACATACAGTATTACTACTGTATGATGATATATGAAGTTAATGATGATAATTATAAACTTGATTGAAATAGCACCTCTCATGCAAGATGCAGCCCTGTATGATACTGCAGTGCTTGTCTGCTGGACGTACGACGAGCTGCAAGATAAGGGATTCAAAATGGTCCTTAATCTTCTCACCCTGGGTTACCACTTGCATTAGAATTTGCTGAAAGGTTATTATGGACAGTATTGAGGAGTAACAGATTCAATAATCATGTTATGGGATACTTTAATCAGGATATAGTTAAAGGAAACTGTATTCCCACAGTGACATAAAAAATATCGAATCAGATTACTGTTACATTTCTAATAAGGATCAGGAGTGGAGTGCACCAGCTCGGCGTAAGTCTGGGCTTAACTCTATGTCCGACGTAGAACAGAAGGTTAAGGCCAAAGTAAAGTTATGACTAGTGCACCACTTAGACTTAAGCCCTTTATGCGTTGCGCGTGGGTGTAACTTTTTCGCCTAGTATGGAGCACGTCTTTAAATCGTAAAGACAGACTAGTATCCATAGTAACGGAAAACAAGCAAGAAGGAAAATAAAAAACAATCTTGTTTACCGGCTTAACAACGAAAGGGCATTAAGACGAGATAGAGTCGTCCGTGATCGAACAAACTCTGGACATCTATTCGGACAGTGAGCTGATAGAGAGGTTTCTGCAGACAGCCTTTTTGAACCAATGGAGGAGCTCTCCCCTCAACTACACCGTGGATCAGACAGAAACGCGGCGCTCTCCCCAACCTTGCAGGTGCTGATTCCACTCTGATTTTAAGTTTACAGCTTGATTTGAATGGAGAAGTTCAAGTGTTAAATTATGTAGATGTGCACATCTTGAGACTAGGTGTAAATTCAAATCACTAAGTCGGACGTAGCTAAGCCCGACATTAGAGTTAAGACCTACTTCTTTACGCCCAGCTGGTGCACTCCACTCCTGTAAGCTAATACGGTAGTTTGGAATCTACTTTAGGTCGGGCCGGGCAGAAGTCCAGAGACTGAAGAAGGTCCTACGTAAGCTGCAAAAAATTGCGTAACATTTGGATTGGACTTTCTGACATTTACTCCGGGCTGCATCGTGATCATTTCAGTTGAAATTTGCCCAAACAGCATCTAAACTTTCTGTGTAAAACAGTAAAAAAAACAGACTTAAAACTGACTGATGTCTTTAATCTGTTAGAAAATAACATTTCAGCTACAGTAATGCTTTATTTTCCCTTTGTTTTAAAGAGCTTAAGGAGAATACAATAATGGTGTATATACTGTAGGCCCAGTTAGATTTGATTGTGTCATGTGTGCAGACGCAGGTTGTGCTGCGTCAGGCGTGGCTGGAGAACATCAGGCCTGTTCTGGTCATCAATAAGATAGACCGCCTCATTCTGGAGCTGAAGCTGTCCTCTCAGGAAGCTTTCATCCACCTGCAGAAGATCCTGGAACAGGTGAGCACCTCTCCTCTCGTCCATCACTCTATTTCTCAGTATAAGCATTATCTGTGGCGGTGGTGGTGAAGTCTGTCGGGACTTCAAGACCCTGAAAGACCAGGTGCTACCGAGGTTTCATTTTGAATCGGCCCTCAGCAAATTCAAAAACCATAATGACATATGGCCCACAAATGGAACTGTGCTTGTCTTGTATTGTACTTCTTAAATATATATGTAAACAGGTATAACACAGTAGTATTCATGTGTTAATAAGCCCACTTTTCGAATAAATTCAGTCAATTAAAGCTGACATTTTTTTCTAACAACTCTAAGTTGTTAAGAAAAAAGCTCAACAACTTATTTACATACAGAGCTTGAAATATACCCATCATATTTCCTCTTATGATAAGCAATATGAGGCTATTGTTTTAAGGAATGAGCTGCAAAACTAAATAAATGAAACCTTTTGGAGAGCTGTGATGGAGGCTGTTTTTGCTTCAAGCATATTCAATTAACAAGAATCATTGACCTACATTTGGTTGATTTTGCTTGTGAGGCAATATACCTCACCTCTGGAGAGTGGCCCAGTCCTTCATTTATTTTTCTGTATGTGGCCCCCGGAGAAAACAGTTTGGACACCCCTGACTTACGGGAAACATAAATACCGATTGAAGTGACTCATCGGAGCGGAGACTCTTTAGATATTAGAATACATACTTTAACTATGCGTTGGCGCATGTTCTTCCTTGCAGGTGAATGCAGTGACAGGGACTTTGTTCACATCCAAAGTGCTCGAGGAGCGAGCAGAGAAGGAAAAGGACAAGGAGGAGGAGGAGGACAAAGAGGAGGTGGAGACGCTGACTGGCGACCAGGTGTATGACTGGAGCGCCGGGCTGGAGGAGGCGGACGACTCCCTGCTCTACTTTTCTCCTGATCAAGGAAACGTGGTGTTTGCCAGTGCCATAGACGGGTGGGGCTTCAGGTGAGGCCAGGACACAGGGTGGGGGGTGTGAAGAAGCACAGGTGCTCAGATACCTTAAAAACTGCAGAGGGCAGCTTCACGATTCCCCATTTCTTAGCAATATCCACACTGATTGAACAGTGCTTTTCTGATCTTTGTAAGTAAAACAAAACCTTAGTTTGCCTTATGTGATTGGACGCAGAATGACATTTATTTAGATATAAAAGTCCTCATGCCTTTGGAATAGTTAATATGGCCCTGGAACAACCCAGTGACTTCATCATTTCCCAATCCATTTCATTGTTCTCATTACATATACTTCCAGTGTCCGCTAGATGGTGCTGTCAACTGAGTTTTGATACATGCTGCACCATATGACCCTCAACAGGAACTCATCAGACCTGTTTCTACTCGTATGCGTTCCAGCTGAAGACTTTCAAAGTAAAAATATCCTCCTAGTCTATTATTACTTGCCCTTCACAATATTAATTCTACATCTGTGACATAAAGTGACGTCCTGTCTGCCTCTGCTGCAGCAGGAGAGCAGGAAACTGAGATGTAGAAAACACACTCATATTCACTCCGATGCTCTTAAAATCTCTCAGCCATCATAACAACTCCGTTACATCCAAAGGTATAAAAAGCCAAACACTGCAGGACAGTTTGCAGTAAAGATACACCTGTGTGTTGTCAGTGAGCCTGCATTACAAATGGAAGAGTTTGATTTTTGTCTTTTATAGCATCCAGCAGTTTGCCCACATCTACAGCCAGAAAATGGGTATTAAAGCAGAGGTGCTGCTCAAAACCCTGTGGGGGGACTACTACCTCAACGCTAAAGCAAAGAGGATCATGAAAGGAGCTCAGGTAATGCAACAGCCTCCCTCCAATGCTAACCAACCTTGTGTGTTTGACTTGTGTGTTCTCAAACTGTCGGTGCTCCTGCCTGGTGGGTGATTTGTGTCATTCAATCATCACTGCTATCTTTGTTCATGGCTTATTATTTGTTTCTCTTGATATAACACAGAAATTCAGGAATTTATTTTGTTTATAAAGTATAAGTACAAATGAACCGTCAAACATCAATAATACAAGAATCAAAGAGTCCGATTAGTATTGCCAAAAACAGCTGTTTTTGTCTTCTCTAGTTCCTTAGACTTATAGTTTGGCCTTTTTTTTACTTTTTAAAACTCCAAGTAATCCATCAACAATAAGGTTGATGCAAATGTTTTAAATCTGCTAAGCTTTAATAATCCTAAATCCGCTGGGATATTTAACTGTAAAGATCAGAATGTGTTAATGTTAACGACTTTCTCGTCCAAATCCTCCGGAGACTTCTTTTTGTCAAAAGCTACTAGCGACAAATCTAGCTACTTGATCTGGTGTTATTGTAGACTTTTGGTTGACTGCAAATGAATCGTGCATGCACAGTGCCGCCGCTAAACCCGCCCTGGCTTGCAGGGTCGCTTTGTGAGTCCTAAGCCCGGATAAAGAAGGAAGGCTGGGCGTAGAGCTGCCAATTCCATCCCACATAACAGTCTTTTGGTTAAATGTGGTATTCTTACATTTAACAATACAGGACTAAATGTATTTATGAAATGTGGGCAATAAAGTTATGAAGTGATGGACTATTTCAATGGCAAACATAAAAAGAAAAATCAACAGAAGAAAGTTCATTTGTATTTCTGAACATATTACGGGTGTTTTTACTGACTTTTGTCTCTACAGCGTCCATTACAATTACATTCAAATGGCATATTATGCAAATTTGTTGACGTAATTTAGTGAGTTTTAGGACAGCCAATAGCTGCTTTCCTTACCATGGAGTTGGCAGCAGTGTGTCATTGACTCACTGATGATATTAAGCTTAAATTATACTATCTATTACTCTTTTGTTGTTGTTTTGGTCAGTTCACAGCCAACTCTCTGATAGCACCCTGAATTTGATTTATAACTATTAAAAGACAATCTTCCTGTGACTAATATAAAGTTGAACTCATGAGTAGTGGCTGTTGATCAGTCTAAGACGCTCACTGGTATGAATGGTACCCAATGACTGATAAAGTAGCTAACTTTAGCCATCTTAAGATCACGAGATGAAGGTGATGCAGTAGGTTAATTTCCCTGTTAGTTAGCTAAGTAAAACTTTTGAGTGAGATAAGAAATATAAAACACATTGGTATCTGTAAGCAACACTCATTAAGATGGACTACTTCTGTTTGGTGATCCCTAATTTCTAATATACTCTGCTTACATTGGGATATTTTTTACCAGGGATAGAACACAATAACACACACTGTAACACACACTCAATTGCTACTCTGCCATTACTGGTAAGAACAAGAAAACATATTTTTAACAGCAAGGCGATATTTGAATGATCTGTTTAACTTTTTAGGAGTTTAGTTATTGTTTGAAAAATCTAATCTAATCATTTTATTAAATGTACTTTCTTTTTTTTTAACAAAAACTAGAACTTCTCATTGACTGTCCATATATTTCCATTCCTGTGGGGTAATGCAGGCATCAACTCACAAACCATAACTGTTAGCAAGTTCAACTATCAGCGCCTTACTAACCATTGACTCAGGTATTAAAAAGGCTGCACCAGTATTGTTCTAAGGCAGGAGTGTCCAAACTAGGGACTGGGGGATAACTCCGGCCCGTTTTCCATTTTTAAATGGCCCTTCAAAAAGTATGCTTGTCTTATATTGTGCTCTTAAATATTTATCTAAACAGATATTACACAGAAGTATTCATGTGTTAATGATGCCACTTTTCAATGTCAATTAAAGTTGAAACAATGTTCTAACAGATCTTAATTTATTGTAAAAGGCCCAGTAACTTATTTACATAACAAGCTTGAAATATACCCTTCATATTTCCCTTTGTTATAAGCAATCTGAGGCTTCTGATCTAAGGAATGAGCTGCCAACACGTTATGAAACAAAATAAATGAAATCCTTGGAAAAGATGTGATGTAGGCTGTTGTAAAGCATATTCAATTATCAAATATAATTGACCTATATTTGATTGATTTTGCTAACTTATAACTTAACTTATGAGACAATGTACCTCACCTCTAGTGAGGGGCCCGGCCCTTCATATGTTATTCTATGTGGCCCTCAGTGGAAAAAATGTGGACCCCCTGTTCTAAGGTAAAAGTGTGATAAGGCACTGTACTGACGCTACTGATCGACAGTAGTTTGTGTTCAATACGTTCAGCTATGAACACTGTAAGGAGTCTGTGTTTATTCTGATAGCTGTACTCGGCTCAGGGTAGAAATGAGTGTGAAGAACCTCTTAGTCTTAGAAGTGCATTAATATTAGCTCTGATAGAAAATTGGAATTATTGACTTTCCTCACAAAGTCAATAATTCTGGTTCTGCACTGGGACTGAAATAGACTATTGCATATCTAGGTAATTACTGGGGAAACACTGAGGTGCAGTAGTCGCATATTAACTCTGTACCAACCCTACACGGAAGGTACGTTTCTATAATCAGTGCACTGCATTTCTAGTGTTAGACAGTATCAGCAACATCCAAAGACTACAAAAGAAACACAAACACCTAATGAGCAGAGAAGTAACTCAGTACATTTACTCAAGTACTGTACTAAAGTACAATTTTGAGATACTTGTGCTTTACTTGACAATTTCTATGTAATGCTACTTTGTACTTCTACTCCACTACAGTTCAGAGGTAAATGGTGTACTTTTACTCCACTACATGTATTTAATCCCTTTAGTTACATATCTGGATTAATGATGTGAAATATAATCAGCCCTTAAGTCAGACTTTAGTTCACCTGCAGTAAATTCAGCAGCTACCCTGCAGTATACAAAGCCATTCAAACTAGCTGCACCTTTACCAGCTCTGAGAACACTTTAATGATCAATAATTATAAAACATATCAGAGATATTATTCTGAAATGGACCAATCAAACAATGACTACTTTTACTGTCGCTACTTTAAGTACATTTAGATGAGAATACTTTCTACTTTCACTGGAGGAACATTTAGAATGCAGGACTTTTACTGTGACAGAGTATTCCTACACTCTGGTACTTCTACTTTACTCAAGTACACGATCTGAGTACTTCTACTTTTACTCAAGTACAAGATCTGAGTACTTCCCCCACTTCTCTAATGAGATTATGAAATAACTGTTTGAAAATGTCTGCATCTATGCCTAGAATAAAATCGGAGCTACGTGAAGCCATGTAGCTATCAGTCAAACTGTTTTTCCTTCTGTGTCTCCTACATTCATCCTGATGTTCTCTTCTTCTTCGCTGCAGGCCAAAGGGAAGAAGCCTCTTTTTGTGCAGCTGGTACTGGACAACATTTGGAGCTTATATGATGCTGTGGTCACCAGAAGGTGTGTGAAAGATACAACTTTAAATGGCACACTGAATATGTTCTTGTTTCTTTTAACTTTGAGTTGGCATGAACAAAGTTGGCACCACCCAGAGCGTAACTGCCATATATACAGCCGCAGAAAAAATGAAGAGGCCGCTTCAGCATTATCAGTTTGTCTTGTTTTATTATTTATAGGTTTGTCTTTGAGGTAAAGGATTTTTTATCTGTTTTATTGTATTCTATAAACTACTGACCACATTTCTCTCTTTTGGAATTCAACAGACACTGGATTGGCTGCCATACATGTATAGATAAAGATTTGGGAATAATGTGGAGTGGTTTCTTCATTTTTTCCAGGGCTGTATGTAGTAACACGGCATATTGAAATAAACCGCTGCTGTCCTTAAGCCTCAGCTTCTCAAAGTGCCTAAGCTTGGACCATATTACACCACGATAACACATTAACGCTCATTATATTTACACCAAATAGAACAGCTTAGTGTATGTTATCTACACGGTCTGTCTTTAAAGGCTCTCTCCTCTTCCTGTGACTAGAGACAAGGAGAAGGTGGAGAAGGTGGTGTCCTCTCTGGGGTTGAAGGTGATGTCCAGGGACTCTCGGCACTCTGACCCCAAAGTCCTGCTGTCTGCCATCTGCAGCCAGTGGTTACCTGTGTCCCAGGCTGTCCTTGGTATCCTTTGTCCCGTGTCAGCGCTGGAACAGAACAGGAAGGGGTTATGTGTGAGCATATTATGGGATGTCTGTGCATCTGGTGTGTTCTTTAACTCAGACTGCAGCGATGGTGTGTGAGAAACTCCCCAGCCCCTTAGACATCACGGAGGAGCGGGTGGAGAAGCTGATGAGTGTCGGAGCGCGGAGATTTGACTCACTGCCTGAACAGACGCAGGAACTGAAAAGAGGTACACACACACACACACACACACACACACACACACACACACACACACACACACACACACACACACACACACACACACACCCACGTCCAGCAGTGGCTCAGTCAGTAGGGGCTTGGACTGGGAATCGTAGGGTCGTCGGTTCAAGTCCCCGAACAGACTTGAAAATATGGAAGGTGGACTGCTACTTGGAGAGGTCCCAGTTCACCTCCTATGCCCTGCTGTGGTGCCCTTGAGCAAGGCACCGGACATCTCCAATCCCTCTCCCCATTGCTCCCCGGGCGCTGCACAATAGCTGCCCACTGCTCCTAGTACTAGGATGGGTTAAATGCAGAGGACCAATTTCACTGTGTGTGTTCTGCTGTGTGCATGTATGTGACAATAAAGAGGGTTTCATTTCATCATTTTCACACACACACACACACACACACACACACACACACACACACACACATACACACACTTGATTGAATTAAAGGGGACATCCACTTATTCCACATTAAGGTTGGTTAAATTACATGAAATATATTTTGAATATCTATATCTTCTGTGGAGGGGGGGTTTGAAAGGCTTTAGTGGTTATTAAACAGGGAGGCGCTATCAAAAAGTTCATATCAATGCATTATGAGAAATGTAGTATCCAGTGATTCTAGAGCTGAATACTTGGGACTAAAAGTCAGGATATCCCAACAATGATTTTCATATCCTTCATTATATCTGTCTCTAGGTAGTCCTAATGCAGTGTAATGCAAGATCTTAAAAGGCAGGTTATATAATTGTTATTATATTATATTTATTTAATACAAATCTTATTAAAATGGACATTTAAAATAAATAAAATAATATTTGGTAAAGAATAAATAATATAATGTTGTTTGATACACATCCTCTTTAAATCCAACCATGATCATTGATATGTTTTGTTCAATAATAGCTAGGATTATTATGCAGAAATGATCACTTCTTCACATATTGCAAAAGCAATCTCAGCCAAAATGATAGCGATCCCTTATTCTTTTCAAAATCATGCCTTCATTTTTTTCATTTTTGCAGCATTCAATTCATTTCTCATTTCTCTGTGAAGAAAACTCCAAAGATGTCTCCCAATGCTGTTATGTTACTTATATAACAGTTTTAAAATAAAAACGCTGTACATTAATAAAACACAACATAATGAGAAAAGACATGGAGAGCGGACACAACAAGTCAAGAGGTAAAGTGAATAAGTAAATGAGTGAAAACCAAAAATACATGTTTAAAGAACCTAAATTAAAAGCAATACATCTCAGCACTTTACACATGCTCACAGATGATATAGATGCAAGTTAAAAGTGCAATACAGACGTTTGTATCATATTAAAGAAGAAAATTGTCACAACCAAGTATAACTATAAGCAAATTATAGGTGTGACGTCCTGCCCTGTTCCCCTCTTGTGCACCATCAAATAAAAACAGTGTTTGGATAACGTTTTGACTCACACTTTAAATCAAGTGTTTTTAATGAACTTTTTCACTGCCTATTCACATCAACAAAACAAAACAAAAAAAATGTACAGCAAAACAGATGGCTGATACACATCACGGCATCGTCCTACAAAGTTTTATGGCAAGGTACTTCAACGAGTCCCATTACATATTTAAAGAAAAATGAATCTGCATGGTTTTTCAAATCAAATGAGCATATAATAAAAGAAAAATAAGCATACACATATCACTTGACATTGCAGAATCATAGAAAGGCTGTTGTGGCGTTCTCCCCTTTCAGAAATGATGTAAAGCCTTACCCTTAAGCAGAGAGGTACGTTTTTCAAGAGCAAGGGAATAGGATAGTCCACAAAGCCAGACCTGCAAACTCGGTTTAGTAGCTGATCTCCAGGACTTGGCTATAGTGTTTTTTGCTTGTAATAAGCAGTAGACTGTAATCTTTCTCTCAGACTTGCTGTGTTTGCAGTTTACAGGAAAAATATTGAGAATGCACAAATTAGGGCATAATGAAAATTTCACACCTGTAACATAGGAAAGGATGTTAAGAACTCTTTCCAGAAAGTCTGAATTTACAGGCAGACCCATAGGCATTGAAGAAGAGTACCTTAAGTTCCACTTGAAAAAAAAAAAAAAATTGGGGGCTTTTTGCCTTTAATCGGATAGGACAGTGGAGAGTGACAGGAAAGTGGGAGAGAGAGTTGGGGTGGGATCCGGAAAGGGCCACGGGCAGGGAATCGAACCCGGGTCGCCGGCATACAGTGCAGGTGCCCCAGCCAGTTGTGCCACGGCCGGGGCCAGTTCGACATTTTTTAACACACACTTTTATGTGTGTTTGACTCTTTTTCCTCCTTCTTTGGTTCTTTGCAGCGTTCCTCCGGTGTGGAAGCGGGGAGGATGATCCACTCATTATCTTTGTGTCCAAGATGTTCACTGTGGACAACAAGGCCTTGCCTAAGAACAGACAAAGGTGAGTGTATGAGTGTGTGTACAGATGGTGTAGGCAGTAGATGGTGCTGCAGTCCTGTTCTTCCCTCTTGCTCTGTGAATATGCCTCATATATTGCATATCAGATCTCAAGGCTCACAGAAAACAACAAATCATTTTATCTCTTCACTTTTGAATCCCTGCTCTGACACTAGTACACAAGACTTCATTCAAGAATGTAAAAACTTGAATGAAACGTTTGGTTTTCTACAGTCAGTAATTAAATGCTTGTCGACTGGTGAGGATCACAGCACCGATATCCGACATTCAAACCTTTGAGTTCTCCAATAAATGTATGGTTCCTTAGGTTAGAGTTCTTGGTGTAAAATAATGCAACACTATAGGGAACGGTGGCTTGTTTATATAAACTGCACAAAATACAAAACAATCAGCTGGTATACTGTGTTTTATAGCCACTTTCAGAGTGCCAGACTTCTGTTAAACCAAATTAAGGGGCATCCATATCAATATGTTTACTAAGATGAATCTGTAGGCCGATTCTTAAATCTTGATATTGGTCATGGCAACACAAGTCGAGTTTCAGTCTGGCCCTAATTTCCATGGTGCTGAAGGTTGCAGAGAGTGCACACATGGACACAACAGGTTGAAATAGTTCATATTAAAACTCTTCAGTGTGGTCTGGGGATTAGTCACAAGGAGACTCACAAAGTGTCAGAAAATACAACCCTCTCTCTTTTCCTCCTTACCCACATCTCTAAAACCAGGGGTACAAACCAGCTGATCCAGATTTGCTTCGGTTATGAAGTCATAACCGAAATGTGGGCTGGCTTTACATTGAACTCCTGGCAACATCTCACCCACGTGACACGTCTCAACCTATCGTCCCCCATATACAGTCACGAGCTGAATCCCCTCCGCAGCACCTCTCTGTGTGTCTGTGTATTCAGCAGGATGTCTCCAGGAGGGACTTACAGCTGTGTTTTATGTAATACATAATGTCTCTGTTCTAGTGGTAAACACTGAGAAGTGTTTCAGAAATAATGCTGGATGTGGTTTGGAACATAATATGGTTTAATCACGGAAGCGTTTAGCTGAGTTTCTCCCGATAGAAAACTCTCTTCAGAGGAGAGATCATGACGCTCCAAAGGGGCGTGGCCAGCAGCAGCTAGTTCATTTAAACCTACAGGTCTAGGGTCTAGACACTGGTGGTAGTGGAGGCATGAAGGGATTGATGGAGGTAGGTCTGAAGAGGAGGAGTTTAAGCTTGACATGGACCCTGGATTCTGAGGAACGGGAGGTGGAAGGGGTGGAGGAGGGCTGTGTCAAGTCACCTGAAATCGCAACTGTGAGTGGGGAGAGAGCAGATTTAAAGGTATGACGATGCGCTGTGATTGGTTTGTGGGAATAGAGGCAAAGTGATTGGTTTAGCTGGGGGAGTGCCCCCGATCGCTGGTTATAGGGTGAGAGTAGTGAGGTGGAAATATGTGAATGACAGATATAAAGACGGTCTTCCTGGTTGAACTTGCGCTGAGCTTCATTAGTCTGCCCTCTGCAGTCAGGATTGGGAAACTTTATACCCCGTTTCTTGTCACTCTCCAAGTTGTGTAGTCCTTCTCCTTGAGGGAGATGCAGCTGCCATGCTCCCTATTGTGTGTCCTTGGAGGGGAACTGAGTGTAGACTCCTCCAGTCAGTGATGCAGTGAGCCTGACATCCCAGAGCTCCCTGCTTCAGTGTTTGGATCTAAACCTGGGTTATCCCATTCTATCTTGATCCTATTGAAGCGGGTAGAGGAGTTCCATATTGTGGAACCATTACGGTGGTCCCAGCACTGGTTATGGTGTGGTGTGTGGATCCCATGTGTGAGTTATTAATGCTTTCATTGTCTCTGCTCCGCCCCATTGTGCACTATTGAGCCATTTGCATTTGCTTAATTGTGCTGAAGCTATAAAATCTTCCTCTGCTTTGTTGTGAACTTTATCATTACAGCCGTCTTTGACTCAACACTGAAGCTCGTTACCGGTTGGAAACAAGGCTTTGCAAATTAAAGATGATTGCGGTTTATTACAACACATTTGTACCTGCTGAGGTATGGGAACTCTTGTGTTTGTATACGAATGCGTAGCCTCGGTTTAAGGTTGGGGATGTTAAATATCCTGCCAATAAAAAAAAAATAGTTTCTGCCCTCTTCAAATCTACAGTGAGGTATATCTGTGTGCAAAAAGTGTGAATAAGCTGGTGCAGCAGTGTCTTCCACTCATGGTTTAAAAGTCTTTGGACAGAAACTCTATGAAACTCATGATACGTACAGTTGGAAACAAATGTAAAATGAATCAGTTAGGATCAATGTATTGTGGTTTTGTATGACCAAAAATATTCTAATTTAATCTAAGCTTTTGAAGTCCCAGTAAAAAAGATGCTTAATCTTGTGTCTACTTGATGCGCTGAAATCCAGAAGTTAAGTGTGGGCATACAGCATACATGTTTGTAACACCCAGAGGAAGTACGCCGGCCATTAAAGCACATTTTCGAAGTAGCCAAATGGCGTTGTTGGAGCTATATAAGAGTTTATGTTATTTAGTAATTCAATAATTATTTTCTAGCTGTTTTTGTTTGTACTATATAAATCACCAGGAGAAACCAGCAGGAGGGGCCATAGGAAAGGCCACCGGTGAAATCTTGTTCATTTTTGTATATTTGGAATATGACCAAATAAAAGAACAAACAATATTCTTGCCTGGACATTATTTTACTCCCGTAAGATTCGCTTTCTGGTGCCCCAGCGGCAGATCAGTTTAAATGAAGTCTCTATTTTATTGCTTTGTTTAGTCGTTACAAGCGTTACTACATCTCCTGTCTCAGTCTGTGACGTCATTTGGGCCCATTTCTTTCCCATTGACTTACATTGGGGAAAAGACATCTGTACATCTTCTTTTTTTTTTAGCTGAATCCAGAGTTATTTTCCCTCTTCATTAATTTCCCTGAATAGAGCGTGGAAGATTGGAGACGGGGCTTAAAAGAGACTCAAGTGGTTATGCTCTATGGGACCAAGACCATGGACCATGATTCTGGTACTACTTGTTTCAGGGTTTGGGGAAACAGGACCCAAGTGCAGTAAAATGAACGGGAGGCAGGTATGGGTCCAAACAAACGGCGAGCTTGTATAACACAACACAAAGACATGACAGACACGAAACCAGGATCATGACAACTTGAATCTATAGTAGCTCCATTTACAGTACGGCTTCATGCACCAATGAGCAGCTCTCATAGGATTGGACAGGCTCCGCCTTCGACACTGTGTCCAGTTCTCTTTATACTTCTATGGTAACTCCCTGCTCTCCTTCTCCAGGACTTTCTGTCTGTTTTCAGCTTCTACTCCAGCATATCTGATGCCCACTACATAGGTCTTTCACCCCCCCTTCTCCTGCTGTCACAGTACTGGATCCTAATGGCAGACTCTGCCTATACACTCCTAGGGAAACAGAGCGGAGAGCAGAGTAGAAGACATATGGACAGGCTGTCGGATATAGGTCGAAGGATGAGGATAAGGAGGTTCAGAAATAAGGAGACAGAGAGTGAGAATAACGGATTTTAGTGAAAAGAAGTAAAGGTCATTTCAGACTGTGAGTTAGGAAGAAAAAAAGCCTTCCTAAAATCTCTGCTAATGAGGCTTCATACACAAACTATAATAATACTATATGCCCCATGGCCTGTCGGCTTAACTGTGACACCTTCAACCCAAGAAATCTGTTGAGATTGTAAGAAGTCATGGTTCAAATGAAATAGCTTATGATTCAAATCTTATGCAACGTTTAACATATACAACAAATTAATGAATACATTTAAACAATCAATGTATTGCTTATTAACAACATTATTCATAAGTTTAAATTATTTTTGGATTATATGGAGATCTCTCTCTTTCTCCCTCTCCCTCCCTAGCCCTCTCTCTCCAGTCAGTTTTGTCCGTATCAGTCTCATGCAGCTTGCAGGATCCAGTAATGATTGACCCGACACTAGAGGATATACATATGTATAATTAGTTTAGCCAGTGCCAGAGGTAGATAAGATGCTAAATGTGAAAGGTCTAAATAGAAGCATGTGTTTCTCTTGGCTCACCAGTCCTGTCACGGTAAAATTTACCTTGTGTTAAATCATCTCAAGTTGCCAAACTACATCACCGGAGTTAAGATCAGAGATGAGTGTTTTGCAAATATCGGAAGGTTTACTGTCAGATGCACATAGAATACGTTGAATGTAACCGTGAATTATAAACATGGTGAGTTGTTGATGCACCTTTATACTTCTTAACCAACATATTTTATTAAAGATGCTCTATTCTGCTGATGTTCAGGTGTATATCAGAATGTAGTGTCTCTACTTTAAAGAGTCCTCTCTTGCTGATGTTCAGGTGTATATCAGTATGTAGTGTCTCTGCTTTAAAGAGTCCTCTCCTGCTGATGTTCAGGTGTATATCAGTATATAGTGTCTCTACTTTAAAGAGTCCTCTCTTGCTGATGTTCAGGTGTATATCAGTATGTAGAGTCTCTACTTTAAAGAGTCCTCTCTTGCTGATGTTCAGGTGTATATCAGTATGTAGTGTCTCTACTTTAAAGAGTCCTCTCCTGCTGATGTTCAGGTGTATATCAGTATGTAGAGTCTCTACTTTAAAGAGTCCTCTCCTGCTGATGTTCAGGTGTATATCAGTATGTAGTGTCTCTGCTTTAAAGAGTCCTCTCCTGCTGATGTTCAGGTGTATATCAGTATGTAGTGTCTCTACTTTAAAGAGTCCTCTCCTGCTGATGTTCAGCTGTATATCAGTATGTAGTGTCTCTACTTTAAAGAGTCCTCTCCTGCTGATGTTCAGGTATATATCAGTATGTAGTGTCTCTACTTTAAAGAGTCCTCTCCTGCTGATGTTCAGGTGTATATCAGTATGTAGTGTCTGTACTTTAAAGTCCTCTCCTGCTGATGTTCAGGTGTATATCAGTATGTAGTGTCTCTACTTTAAAGAGTCCTCTCCTGCTGATGTTCAGGTGTATATCAGTATGTAGTGTCTCTACTTTAAAGAGTCCTCTCCTGCTGATGTTCAGGTGTATATCAGTAGGTAGTGTCTCTACTTTAAAGAGTCCTCTCCTGCTGATGTTCAGGTGTATATCAGTAGGTAGTGTCTCTACTTTAAAGAGTCCTCTCCTGGTGATGTTCAGGTGTATATCAGTATGTAGTGTCTCTACTTTAAAGAGTCCTCTCCTGCTGATGTTCAGGTGTATATCAGTATGTAGTGTCTCTACTGGGACATGTCTCCATGCTTTAATGTTCAAAAAGCTCTTTTTTTTCCTCATTCTGCCTGTGCTGCAGCATCTCTTTTCACCCTCTGTCTGAAACCAGAGCCCAGTCTGCTCTGATTGATTAGCTGCTCTGTTGTGATTGGTCAACCACTTACAGATGTCCCACCTCTTAGCTTATAGCGTAAAATGGGCTGGAGTGCTAGACAATAGAAGCGCAAAGGAGTCCAATGGAGGCATTTCCGGCAAGGGGAGTGTGTGAGAGAGGGACTCCCTATGGAGTGAACACAGGGATTTTAACCTTTGCAGACCATTTACATGCACTAAAACCTATCTAACACAGTAGAGGAAAGGGAACACCCAAACAGCACAACATGGCCCCTTTAAGATGAATCCTCTCCAGCTTGAAATCTAATAATCTGTCTCGGCTGTATCATTCTGTGAATGTCAGAAGTAATATCATCTCAGTCGCTGCTCGGTTACATTTCTACACTCCAGCCAGAGTGGAAACAAATCTTCAATCGAAATCATTCAGCGGTACAAAGCCATGAAGTGTGTTTTGCAGACGGCTTTAATATCAATATATTGTTTAATTTTCCAGCACACTTTTCCCCTCCTCCTTCACAATGTAGGAAAGGTCTGCATGTGGTTGTCTTCATCCTTCTTTGGTGTTTGGAAGCCATTACTTCATAACCACGGCAGGCGAGCCCAGAAACCCAGGCATAGCATTCCCATCATTACCACTGAGCGAGGGAGAGGCAGGGACTGAGCATGAAGCCCTGTATCTATCACACAGCTATGTTTTTATTTAGATGTTCGGATTGTACAAATACCTTAATAACCTTCGTTGTAACATAGTACTTTTGGTCTGTTTGTTTTGAAGGAAACACAGTGAGAGAAGCTGTGAGCTGGGCCAGCAGGGTTTGGTCTTGTTAAGATCCTAAACTCAGGCTGTGGACACAATCATATCAAATGAATGCAAAAGAGAGTAGTGATCCACCTCAGTGAGTCTGCTGCTGTTGTCAAGGGCAAATTATGGGCTGTTTTTACGTGGTTTGTCCTCATGGAGCAGAGCTCTGTGGCATGGCGTCACTCTGCCCTATTGTGAGCAGTTGGGATGGAGTAGTCACTGTGGTCCCTTTTTGAAGAGGTGTACACTCACACACATACGCTCACTCTCCAACCACACTGCACCCCACAGAAAAGGTCATGCAGCAACACAGATGTAGGAATAATTGTATTCGCTTTTTGAAGTTTGCTCTCGCTGTGTGGGAAGTGTAAAATCTGACCCTCCTCTGAGAACAGAGTCTATGTCAATCATAGTTATGATATCGAAATGAAATCGGTCAACATTTTAAAATAGGACTCTGTGGGGTATGATTGGTTGATTAAAGGTCCCCAATTATGCTCAGTCCCACCCCTTCCTTATATAACAGCTGATCGATCACAATAAATCCAAACTTTTCTCAGAATATTTCATTTAAAGGTCCCTTATTATGCAAAATGCACTTTTTGATGTCCTTTATACATAAATATGTGTCAGAAAATACAACCTTCTGTCTTTTCCTCCTTACCCACATCTCTAAAAACGTGGGGTACAAACGAGCTGATCCAGATTTGCTGCCGATATGACGTCATAACAGAAATATGGGCTGGCTTTACATTGAACTCCTGGCAACATCCCGCCCATGTCCCAACCTATCATCCCCCATATTCGGCTAGCTGAATCTCCTCCCCAGCTGTGTGTGTGTATTCAGCAGGATGTCTGCAGGAGGAACTTAGAGTAAAGTTGTTATATATCAGTGGTTCTTAACCTGGGTTCGATCGAACCCCAGGGGTTCGGTTAGACAGTCTCAGGGGTTCGGCGGAGGTCAAGACACACACCCGACTCATATGATTCATGATGACACGCCCCGCTTGGCCATCACTGGCTGCAGGTGATCAAGCTACATCGCTTGGTCTATCTGTGCTGCAGGGAATTTGATGCGCTCAGTAGTCGACTTGACTCAGTAGCCGAGTGACTGTTGTGATGGTACGTTGTGTGATTTCTTTCTTAATATTTTAATCCCTTCATACTTACTATATCGAGCAAAAAAAGAAAGTGGTCGGACGAATATGTACAATATGGATTCACATGTATAACGGAACGTGATGGGAATCAGCGTCCTAACTGCATGATTTGCAATGCCAAGTTGAGCAATTCTGGTCTAGCACCGGCAAAACTAAGGGAAAACTTCCTTAAGCAGCATGGAGATGGGGAATACAAGAACACAACGCTTGCTGAATTCAAGGTGAAGAGCACTGGCGTAACACAAGCACTTGGGGCCCCCCTGCAGGTACTTAGACTGGGGCCCCCCACCGCCACCTGCCACGGCCTCCTTACTACTAGCCTACTCCTACTTCTCTCTCTTTATATATATATCCTAATATATATATAGGCCTGTGTGTGTGTGTTTTAATTGCATAAAATAGTGAAAAAGATGCTGCAACTCAGCCCCTGACATCCCATGCCCATTTAATCCATAGGCCTATATAGATGTTTTGTTAACCCATTAATATTCTGTACACAGAGTAGGCTATCCAATCCATTTATTACATATAATTCTAACAATGAAACAGTCAGCAACAACAGTCAGCAATAAAAGTAACATTAATGATGATAAACAGAGCATTTACATCTTTGGATACGAGTATATGTGGGCACTCCTCCTAGCGCACCTATGAGCGAAGTCTCTAACCACACCGTTTAAATCTAACTTGCGAGCGCGCCTGTTCTCTATAGAAATGATGGCTAGGCCCCGTAGCCTATCTTGCGACATAGTGCTTCGCAAGTATGTTTTTATCAATTTTAGTTTAGAAAACGACCTCTCTGCTGTTGCAACGGTTACGGGTATGGTCAAGAACAATTTTATAGCTGTGGCAACGTCAGGCAGACTGGACAATATGGAACTGTGTTTCACAAAGAGAGTGCGTGCCAAATCTTGTACCCCACCACGTTCAATTTCTTTTAGAGCGGGTAGTAATGCGCTTCTAAATGACAGGATCTGATCAGGAAAATCAGCAGATAAGTCGTCATTATATTGCGCAGCCAGAGTACTTGCTGATGCATATAACTCACCATCGGATTTCGAGATGAGTTCCTCGGGGCGTAAAAACCCAAACCTTCGTGCCACTTCTCGCATGCTTTCAAACCTGCGACCCACCTGCGCAACGACTATGTCTAAAGTGGCGTAGAAGACCGACACTTTAAAATTCTCCTCTGCATTCGTAAGCCTTTCGTCCTCACACAATTCGTCGAAATAGGTTTTCGTACGCCTGTTGCGTTTCTCGGGAAATACAGGAGAGATACCCCACAATTTGGCCAGGTCTTGGGCAGCTTCTTTGAGGCTGTCATATTCACCTCTGAGTGACGCAAGGCTGTCAGACGCACTTGAGAGATGCTGGCTTGCCTGTAGTATGTCCACGTTTTGTTTTTGGAGATGTTGGGAAACAATGTGGACTGACTCAAGAATTTTACCCTGTATGACCGTTTGAAACACAAATTCAAAATTTTCCATGCTGGCTTTGAGACCAGTGGCCTCCGCGCGTTCTTTGGGTTTTTTGGACAGCAGGGATATTTTAGTGAGCGCTTTCATTACGTCTGGGTAACGAAACCGAAGGGCGCGCACCGCATCATTTCTGGATGCCCAACGAATGTCGGGCATAGACGTTTAAGAGTTGGCTGCCCTGCCACTTTGAACTGCACTTCCAAAATTTCCCAACGTTTAATGCTTGCGCTGAAGAAGTCATACAGTTTCTCTACTGTATCGTAGTACGCTCTCACCTTTGCCACATTCTGGCACGCATCGTTTAAAACTAGATTTAGATTGTGAGAAGCGCAATGAACGTACATTGCATTTGGTTCCCTATCCGAGATTCTTTTTTGTAAGCCAGAGTAGACCCCGCTCATTGTGGCTGCGCCATCGTATCCCTGTCCTCTGCATTTATTGACCGAGATTCCTTTCATCTCTAACAGCTCGAGAATAATTTTTTCTAAGCCGTGTGCGCTTTGGTCGTGGACTGAATGGAAACCCATGAAACTCTCGTGAATTTGCACGTCTGAGGGCACATCATTGTCATCTTTAGGAATCGTGACATAGCGGAGCACTTGGCTTAGCTGATCCACTTTGGAAATGTCTTGTGTTGTGTCTAATATGACCGAATAAAATTCTGCCTCATGGATTTCTTTCACTATTTCGTCTAAGACAGTTTGTGCCATGATTGAGATCATCTCGTTTTGAATTTTTGGGCTTAAGTATTTGATTTTACTTTTACTTCTGATCAACTTCTCCAACACGGGGTCGTAACGCGCAAGGAGTTCGATGTGGGCCAGAAAGTTTCCATTATTGATTTCTCCTAGTTTCTCGTGGTGCGCACGGAAAGCGGAGTTACAGGACGCAAGGGTTAATGTAACGTCAGCAATCCTTTTTAAAACATCTGACCAAAAACTAACCTCACTTTTGAAATCAGATGAAATCCTTTCGTCGATGGTTACATTTTGCTGCCATGTATCATACACAACACAGGCTGACAAGTGGCAACGGGCATGTTCGTGCTCTCTGATCTTCCGCGAAAGACCTTGCCAGTCATTAATCCCGGTTGTCCATGCCAAATTATGGCCCACAGACGTTCTGTCACCAAACAACCAACAACACTGGCAATACACACGATCCATTTTAGGAGAGTAACACAACCATTTGCGTGATATCTGTGTACCTTTCTTGGACACACGGTTATAGTACTCTTTAGAAAAGCACCTGCCTCTAGCATCCCTCGGATAGGGGCCTTCGTATTTGCATGGCCCCTGCTTTATAATCGATCTCTTAACATCACTGTCAGAGATGTCAACAGGGAAATTAGCCCTGTCACTAGGGTAAGGATCAGAAGGCCTATCAACAGCGCATTCAAGATCAGAAGAAGTCCCACTCCCAACATTCTCGCTGTCCCGGATTTCTTCTTCAGGCCCCGTAATGGTCTCTCCCTCAGTTGAAGAAGAGTCAACGGCACATCCAGAGACATCTTCCTCACCTGCGGCTGCGGTACACGCATCTCTGTCATCAGCAGCCATCTGATGCACGGCATCTCCTCCCTCATCCGATGCACCTGTGATTTCAGCGTCTTTTCAGGCTCTTTATTTAATTGCCACAGGCTATTTACTGCTTTTCAATAATAAAAAACAACAACTTTGATGCTTTGTCTTTATGAAGAAGAGTCAACGGCACAGCCAGAGCCTCACCTGCGGTATGCCTATCTCTGCCATCAGCAGCCACCCGATGCACGGCATCTTCCTCATCCGATGCAGAAGGGCATGCGCCTGTGATTTCAGCGTCTGTCTGATGCGCAGCGATCCCTCCCTCCTCGTCTGCTGCTAACCCTTTGAAGAGTCCGATTGCATTTCAGAACTTATTTTGGGTTCTCACGGCCATGTCACAAATTCTCCGCAAGTTTTTAACACAGACGCCTACGAGGGAGCTGTAGGGGCCTACATGTTAGCTTAAGACATTTCTGGACGGATGGATGAAAATCCAATTCCCTTGCGTTTTAAATGAGAGAAACAATTAGACGTTTTACTTAAGTATTTTTTTCTCTTTGTTTAATTGTCACATGTTATTTACTTCTTTTCAATACAAAACGTAACTTTGATGCTTAGCTTGCATGGAGGCTAGTGGAGGCTAGAGGCTGCCTCAGGCCACTGCCTCGTTTTACTGTAACTGCGCTAGTTTTTTTTTTCCACGACCCTACCTGATTGTGCATCCTGAAGTGGAGAGTTAGGCTGCACTCTCCCAAAAACAGATGAAATTTTGGGCAGTGTGGATGTAAATTCATCTCTTTTCTTTTTGTTTTGTCGCTTTTGAGCACCACTTTTTTCTCTGGTGCGCTTCATTTCTGCGGTGAAATGGCGCGTAATATTAGATCGCATATTTCGTGCATTGAATCATATCGGGAGACGAACACGGGCCCCCCCTAGCGGCCCGGGAAAGCTGTATACAACACAGCTACTGCTTTTACAATGAGCTTACAGCTAAAAAAAAAGAATGGAGAGTATTTGAATAACTTGTACTAGTAGACACAAACGAAGAATAATTAGAAGTGAGAATGAAACAGTGACTCATTTTCACAGTTTTTTTTAACTATACATGTTTATCTATACATTTATCTAAATATGATCAGTTTAGTAAGCGATGAGGCTGATGCATTCAATAGCTAGCTAGTATCAACCTCGAACTCATCAGACTAATATTACCTCAGTCTAAGACAAGTAAATACAAGACAAGCTAGCAAGTTTGCTGGCAAACTAGGCATGAAAAGTGAGATGACGAACGATAAAACATTTTAAAATACGTTTCTTCAGACTTTCATAAACAGAAAACACATCTGATTACCATCGTTGTTACTTGTGCACAAAATAGCTTTCACCCACAGACGCGGGAGCTTGCTTTGGAGGTTGCGAAAGTCACGAAGTGACAGACATTTCCATAAGCGGTAACGCGAAAATTAGCTTTTTTGAACGTCCCATACAGACCAATAATTAAATGTTACATATCTCTGAACATAAAAGTGCCATGGGTTTACAATCCATTCAAATGTCGTTGATCTGGCGATGTCTTACCAATTTAGAGAACGATGAGGCTGTGCTAGTTATAAACCAACACTTCTGCGACATACGAAGACTTTAGCTAGTCAGAGCAAACAGGAGGATACTAATATTACTATTTTGAATAGGTATTTTTTATTTAGACTTTTCTTACATCACTGCCATACAAACGTGATGATTTGTCATCATTGGTGCACAAAAATACGGTCTCATCCTGTGAGAAGAGATGTGTCTGCTCTGATTGCTAGCCACGACGGCATCTGAAACACTGTAATCTTCAGGCGATCAGTCACAGTCAGTAGCGAGGTTTAGCTAAGAAATACTTCAGAAAAGTCAATGACAACACACCCAATTTCCGGGTTTCAAAATAAAAGTAAGTTGTTCATGTATCCACTGGCGCAGTATTATTTCATGTAGTGTCTTTCAAAATTGCGGCCGGCCGCGGCCGCTCTAGTAGAAATCTAACATGCTGTCGGCGGCCGCTTTGGGGTATAGAGGTAGGGGGCCCGTTCTCATATGAGGGGGGCCGGGGCCCCCCCGCCTCGCGGGGGCTGCGGGGGTATACTTTACGCCAGTGGTGAAGAGAGTCAGATTCGATGAAAAGGCTACTCTGCCTGTTCTCGGCTTTGTACCCATCAACAAACCGATCCTCACAGCATCGTACGAAGTTGCTTACCTGATTGCAAAGCAGGGCAAACCACACATCATTGGTGAAACACTCATAGCGGCTGTCACACTGATTTGCAGTAAGTATTCATTATTATGTTTTTGTTTTTGTGTGAAAATCATGTTTTGTTCTTTGTGAAGGTGATGCACGGTTCATTTTGTGCACCAGTAAAACATATACATATGTCTTGAATTTGAAAAAATCATATTTTATTTTTCCAATAAAGAAGGGTTCGGTGAACGCGCATATGAAACTGGTGGGGTTCAGTACCTCCAACAAGGTTAAGAACCACTGTTATATATATATAATACATATAATGTCTCTGTTCTAGTGGTAAACACTGAAGAAAGAATAAGCTATGTGCTGTATCAGAAACAATGCGCCACGTGTTTTGGAAGTAATATGGTCTGCGTTTACATTAGCAAACAGCGCTAACACTCAGAGCTAACGCTGTACTGGAGAGACTATGTGTAATGTAAATGTCCTGTCCTTGTGGTAAACCGAGAGAGAAACGTTTGAGCTCCATACTGTTTCAGAGATAATGCTGGATGTGGTTTGGAACATAATATGGCGTTTAATCACGGCAGCGTTTTGCTGAGTTTCTCCCGGTAGAAAACTCTATTCAGAGGAGAGATCATGACGCTGCAAAGGGGCGTGACCAGCAGCAGCTCCAAAGGGGCGAGGCCAGCAGCAGCTCCAAAGGGGCGTGGCCAACAGCAGCTAGTTAATTTAAAGCTACAGTCACAGAATCAGCACTTCAGGAACAGGGCTGAAATAGAGGGGGATGAGGCATGCTACAATGGGGGATCTGTTTGGTATTTTGAGCAAAACACTTCAGAGACAAGTTTTGTATAGATATGGACCTATAATATATTGTTTAAATATAGCATAATAGGGGACCTTTAAATGACGGCTTTAAATGTTTTTTTTTGTAGTTGATTGTCCTGCACTGGCTATTGTTAAGCTAATACAGTATTACAGTTATTGTATGGTCCATTCATTGTTGCTAAACGATGGACAGTATTCGAAATGTGGTGATTTTTTTTATGGGATGTGAAAATTATTAATACATATCGTGGCTTCTTTCTAATTTTTTCTATCAAGCCACGAGACGCCTTAACAGGGCTCGAAATGAACTTTTTCCCTCGGTGTCCCACAACTGTCCCGAATTCTACTTTGTATTGTCCCGGATATAACCAGCAGTGTCCCAAATTTAAATTTGTATCGTCGCCCCCCCCAATTATGCAGAATTTGATACTTTTTTGTCACTTAATCATCACACCATGGACTCTGGTCCACCATATAAGTTTAAAATACTTATTCTTTTAAACATATGAATATTAGTCTGATCTGTTGCCTCTCCTAGAGTAGAAGGGAAGAGTGTTGTTTTAAGACAGTAAGACTCATTTATCATTGTCATGTCAACATTGAAGAATTCTGATTTGTATTTTTCAATTCAATATGGTATGGCTGTATGGTCTCTGTGTTTTATGATCGGAACCCTCTATCTGGCAATACAAGTGGTATGAATGATAATCAAAAAACAGAAGTTCCATAATACAGTTTAATACATGAATCTGTTTTCAGTTGTAATTACAAGTTAT
Source organism: Eleginops maclovinus (assembly GCF_036324505.1). Taxonomy (NCBI): domain Eukaryota; kingdom Metazoa; phylum Chordata; class Actinopteri; order Perciformes; family Eleginopidae; genus Eleginops; species Eleginops maclovinus. The sequence goes on along the minus strand of NC_086352.1, from coordinate 34,391,353 downwards.
CCTCACAAGTCAGTAGTACTATAGGAATATAAATTGATCTTCTATCATCATTCATGAATGTCAATCATCTTGCTCTCACTCATTCACCCACCCCACCAGATCTCCCCTTCACATTTTCTGTGTCGTTAAACATGGGTCGTCGTGTTCTCTGGCCACTTTGCCACCACTTCTCAACTGCCTGCTCTGCATTATAGTCCTCAACCTCAGGGCCATGCAGAGATATACGGAGGAGGGAATTTAGCATTTTGTTAGAGAGTGATCCTCTTCAGTCAGACTTGATCCTTTTCATGCAGGAGAAGCCTCTCTCCCAGCATGATGTTGACATCGGGAACACGAGCAGTATCTCTATGATCATCTGCATGTGGGGAAACTGTTCAGGCCTCCCTATGGCACCTTGCAAAAGTCTCTGTCATAACACCTGAGACTGAAGATGCCTGAAATGTCGATGCACTAGTACCTTTAGGTCAAGCCACTCCTGTTTCGCTTCTTGAATTGATCTGAAGTCCTCACATGCTTCAAGAATTCTCTTAAAGTGAGAGACAAAAGTCTCAAGATCAGCCAGGCCAAAGGTAGCCAGGTCAGTGATGTCCTCTGGCCAGTTGCTAAGGTCAAACATGGTGGCAGCAGTTTTAAAGACACCATCATCAAGGCTGCCAAACCGTGTGGTGACGTAGTCACAGAAGCCATTGATAAGTTTTTCTTTCACTTTGTGGAGGTTGTCATCATCCACCAGTTTCCTGTTGAGCTGTACACCAGAGTACATGTTTCCAGGAAAGGGCCCCACTTCATCCAAGAACTGCTTCAGATGCTGGCCTGGGACTGTCTGAAATACACGATCAAAGAAAAAAGTCTTTCACTGTCACAATCACTAAACATACACTGTAGCATACAAAATTCTCTCTAGGGAGTTTATTTACCAACTATTAATTTTGTTTACCTTCATGGCTACAAGAGCCAGGGTCGTCTTCTTCAGTCCATCTGACACCATCTGTAGTGTCAGCCCATCCCTCTGAAAGAGAAGGCTTAGGTCTTTCAGCTCACTGAGAATATCAAGAAGAAGATGAACAAAAATGACTGTCTTGAATTGCTTAAGTCCTTTCACAGTGTGGCTGGCCCGCCCCTTCATGAGGTCACTTGCTTCTCTATCATGCATGTCACTTGCGTGGCTCTCCAAATGGAAAAGGATGGCTTGGTAGTTCCTGATAAGGGCTGACAAACCATGGAGTGTGTGCGGAAGCCACCGTGTGCCATCGATAGTCCCTGGTTTGACCAGATGTATGTTGAGGGCTTCTGCCACAGTCTTGAGCTCACGGCTAGCTTTGGCTGATGTATGGTAGTGTTTGTAGATTCCGTTGATAATTTGCTTCAGTTCTGTGAGAGCTGGAAAAGATTTCATGCTGTCTAATGCGGTCAGCTCAAGACGATGAGCCACACACCAGATGGTCACCAGCGATCCAAACATCTCTTTCAGCCTGGCAGACACTCCATTTCTATGCCCGATCATCACAGAGGCCCCATCACATCTGAACCCAACCAACTTTGCCTTTAGGTCATCTTCTGAAAGCCCAGCTTGGTGAAGTCCAGACATTATGGCGTCTAGGATGCCCTGGCTGTTAGTATGCTCCAATGTCACCATAGTCAACATGACGTTGACAGGTAGACCATTTTCAATATAGGTGAAATTATCACCTGGTCCGGCACTGATCGGTCAACAGAAGAGTCAGACATTATAGAAAAAAATCTTGCAGCCTTTATCTTCTCTTCCAAGTTGTCTATGAATGTCTGACAAGCTTGGTCATTTTTGTATGTGATTCCCAAATTAAGGCCATTCTTGAAATGCAGATTCACTAATTTGAGAAATGTTGTAAAGTCAAATCAAACAAAGAGGCACAACTCAAATAAAATAATAAACAATGTAGGTGGTCCTTTCTTTCTTTCTTTCTTTCTTTCTTTCTTTCTTTCTTTCTTTCTTTCTATTTTTAGGCTAATATAACTTTTAAAAATGATTTAAAAACTGTGCCTCGACTGCGTCTTTGCGACAGGTTGCCCATCTGTTACTTTAGAGGGTGGTGCTGTGGGAATTGTAGTCCTTTATACTGTGGGACTACATAAGTGATTAGGTGGCCTTTTTTATAAAAAACAAAATACTGGCTCCAACAATACCAATGAAGACATATGTCTTGTTTATGTCCATGAAAGACAGAAATGATGTATCAAGTGTAACTGTGTTAGCATCTCTTCATGTCATTTCTACTGTGGCTATGAAAAATGAAAGTGAAATAATAATAATAATAATAATAATAATAATAATAAAGTGAGCCAGGGAACTGACCGATCTTTAAACTCATTCATTGCTCAAACTTGACTTCTTGAATTGTATTTTATCATCCCCTCGGTCCCTGAAGAGACACATAATATAGTAAGATATTCAGTAAACCAAAGCCTGTGTGTGTGTGTGTGTGTGTGTGTGTGTGTGGTGTGTAGGCCATTGACACACGAGGAGATTGCGCAGCGCAGAGAGCTGGCGAGACAGAGACATGCTGAAAAACTGGCAGCTGATCAGACGGCAGCAGAGAACCCCACAGCCCGCCCCCCCTCAGAGAGCATGCAACAGGAAGCCCAGCTGGCAGAAATCAGCACAGGTTAGCTTGACCCTCCATCGCAGAGTCATCTCTATCTATCTTTGCATTTATCTAAATGCACAACACTACTACCAATATTAATATGTATTGATTTCTGTTTGCCCATAGGTGTCCGTTTGTGCTAAAAGTAAAAGAATAAAACATTTAACGCATTAAAACATGGGATATTAGCACTCGCTGAATAAATGCTATTGAAATATATGTTAAGAGTAAGCATTTATCCTTCTTTGGACTCGGCTAGTGTTGGTAAATGTTTAAGAGATCCTGAATCTGTACAGTACGATGGTGACCAGAGTCTTAAAGTACTTCCTGTGTGTGTCATGTGCTTCCTGTCAGCTAAGATGGAGAGTTTGACCCTGAAAGACTCCAAGCCAGAGGAGGAAGAGGAGCAGCAGAACTTTGTGGCGTTTGCGCGGATCTACAGCGGGGTGGTGAAGAAAGGGCAGAGGGTGTTTGTGCTTGGACCAAAGTACGACCCCGCCAAGGGCCTGAGCATGGTACACTCCTCTACTGTTCTACACTTTCTTCTGTTTAATGTAAACCTCTGTTATTAATTTAGGCATTGAATTATTAGATTGAATATACTAATGTTCACCATAGAGTAAATCATTTTTGAGGCCTGGTAAAAAAATGATAGCCCAAAATGTCTCTACTCATAAAGACATTGGCAGGCTTTACAGGATTTTCTTTGGTTTGCCACGCGTCTAAGGCAGACTCCCAAGAAGTACTCCGGATTTAGAGGAAAATATTTGTAGAGGCCAAACTCCGTGTAGTACAACTTCCGTATCAGTCCGTGACGTCACCTGGCCCAGAAAGACTTTTTCCCATTGACTTATATAGGGAAAGAGACGTCTGTAAATCGGTGGATCATTTTTATAACTAAATAAATTACCCAGTACAATTATTAAAAACATTAGGTCCTTAAAGTTGTAAAATGTGCTAAAACCTGAATCCACATTTATTTTCTCTCTCCATTCAGAGGGGCGGGGTTTAAGGGGAAAATCAACTGCGCATGCTCTATGCTCTCGACAGCTAAAGCATGATGGGTAATTTGTGACGTTTTGCTCTCGAGAATCTCAGGCCATTTTGTCTTCATGAACCAATGAGCAGCTCTCATAGGAATGAACGAGGCCTCCAACGCTGGATCCAGTTCTTATTATACAGTCATGGTCTAAGGGAAATTAATATCCTACTGTTGCTTGTAAGCTCTTCTCTGTTTGGTGATCTCAATGACTTTACATTGCTGCAGTGTAGACAAAGCAACCAACCCTAAAAGACAAATGTAAAGAAAGGAAACTTAGTATCAAGAGACAAAGACTTGAATATTCTGTATTTAGAGTAAGGGTTTGGAGTCAAACTTCCCTTCTCAGAGTCATTACTCAGAGGGGATCTGCTCATTTGCTAATATCTCATACTTAACAGTGCCAATTTGCTCAAATGTGAACAAATCTAGGCTCAAAATAAGGGTGCACAGTATCACACTTTGTGTAAATCCTCAATACCACCTCTCCTCTGCTCCAGCTGCCAGACGGCTGCAGGGCTTCAGACTGCGTTCCTGAGGTTCCTCACATGTGCTGCTGCTCCATGGAGAGCCTGTTCCTGCTGATGGGCCGTGACCTGGAGGATCTGCAGCAGGTGCCTGCTGGGAACGTCCTGGGTAGGAATCTGTTTCTTCTCTCTGCTTATTGCACTACAGTGGCTGTTCCTAGTCTCACCCAACCAGAGATTTTGGAACAGTTGAGCATGATGGCGGCACATGCATCGAACCCAAACCATTCCTTCGGTTTTTGTGGCAATTACATGAAAGAGACCCATATTTTGATGTGAAAATATTAAGAGACTGGCCAAATTTAACACAATTTATTTATTAAACTAAAAGTTCTAGGGATGAGAGTTGGAACCATTTTACAGATACCTAATGTTTTATCACTACATTTTTTAGTTGACTCACCAAAAATAATAATTAATAATAAAGCTTATTTATACAGCACTTTTCATACAGCACATGCAGCTCAAAGTGCTTTACAAAATGGCATGCATCACAAATTAAAAACAAACAGCAAAAAATTCCCCTCAGATCAGATGTTTAAGACCTTTATATGCAGCATAGCAACAAAATATAACATTTTAAAGGGTTGAGAGACACTTTGAAGTGAAAGGTTTGGTAATAAAAATACAATACAATAAAATAAATAATGATTCCTCTCGGAAAAATAAGACACAAGACAAAGTGAATTGATGCAAAAATATAAAACCCTATAAAATAAAACCAAACGTGTACAAAAAAATGTAAAAGGATGATAGTTATAAAACCTTCATAATTATAATAAAGAGTACAAATATTATAAGACCAAATAAAGGGAAATGTTGCTGTTAAAACAGTTTAATAAATAATAACAGTTAAAATCCTTTAAGACCAGTAAAACAATATGAAAGTAGGTAAATAATAAAGACTAACAGACTATTTAAACGAGTGCTCCACTAATAAAAAGCTAACCTAAAAAGATGTGTCTATAGCTGTAGATTAAGAATGTCCACTGAGTTGGCCGCTCTGATATTTCCTGGCAGGGTGTACGATAGTTTAGGAGCATAGTGGATAAAAGCTGCCTTACACATTTTATTTTGGGGGACTTTAGGAATATTTAAAAGGCCAGCTGAGGAGATCCTCAGGGCTCGTCCAGGGACGTAAAATGATAGTGACTCGGTGAGGAAAAAGGCTATAAATGTGTTTCCAGATTTACTTAATTCTGCATAATATTACTCTGGGTGTGTTTGGCTTTTGGACTATTGGTTGTGTTTTACAAAACATCTAGAGTTGTCAACCTTAGCTTCGGGGAGTATACACTTTTAATATTTAACAAGACAATTACTCAACCAACTGAGAAACTACTCGTCATATCAATACTGTGAGTTTTAATCTCTTCTTTTTAAAGTTGTGTGTGTATAGGGTGGAGTCATGATCTACAGGAGATATCTGGTTCAAACTGTTCTACATTTTGGTTTCATCCTGAAAAATCTGAACTTATATAGATGTACTACGTGTGTTTGTGTGTGCTCCTATAGTCCACAGTGTGTATAATGTGGCTGAGTGTTACTTTGTGAACTATTGATCTCACATTGTTGTTCCTGAGCACTTTGAGCAGAGTGCTGCTCACGCTGAGGGAAAGTCTAACCTGTGTGATATCCTCCATCGGGACTGTCATGAATTATGAAGGAGACGCGCATTAGGATATTGATGTACAGTCATCGGTCGCTATGGGACCGGGGCAGAATGCACAATAGGAACAAGTTGACAGTAAGTGGGCATCACAGGCTCACAGAGGCCCTGAAGTGGTTTGTGGAGGGGCCTAAACAGCACGGAGCTGGTAACCATTGGACTAAATCTATGGCTTGGATCGAACATGGTCAGGCTTGGTGACTTTCAGTACCACTGATCTGCTATGCAACGCTCAGGTATACTTTAAATGTTGTAATAATATGTTTAATGTTGACTGATGTAAAAACTGTTTCTCGCTCAAACTCTAAATACAATCCAGTCCAGACCAGCAAAATTGATGTAACAAACCTAACCTCTCAGGGTGAAAATCCCACGTTTCTTTCATGATACAACATTGTATTGATTCTTTGCCAATAACACAAAATCTGCCATTTATTGAATTAGATTGGATTTGATTTCAGACATTTGATTGAAAATCTTTAGCATTAGCATTTCTCGCTTACTGCGATAGGTATCAGTTTTGGTTTTGCAGAGATCAAATCGTGGAGCATTGAATTAATGTATGAATGCAGATGAATGGATTGTTACAACCCTTTTAATATGGTGTGTGGGAAATCAGATTTAAAGGATGCCCGGTGGTGTGCTTCTAACTATGCTATTGTCAGTAATGATTGGATGCATTATCATTAACTGTAGTGCAGACATTCCTGTTCCCCAGAGGATCCCTAAAGCTTTTCTCTTGTGCCATCAAGAGTTGGCCTTTTTTTCCACTTAAGAGTGGATAAGAGTGGAATTACATTTCTAACAGATGGTCATGGTCCCCAGACCAGAGGTGGTAAGTAACCAGGTACATTTACTCAAGTACAATTTTGAGATACTTGTACTTTACTGAAGTATTTCCATTCTATGCTACTTTGTACTTCTACTCCACTACAGTTCAGAGGTAAATGGTGTACTTTTACTCCACTACAATTATTTAATCCCTTTAGTTACTTTACAGATCTGGATGAATGATGGTAAATATAATCAGCCCTTAAATCAGACTTTAGTTCACCTGCAGTAAATCCAGCAGCTACCCTGCAGTATACAAAGCCATTCAAACTAGCTGCACCTTTACCAGCTCTGAGAACACTTTAATGATCAATAATTATAAAACATATCAGAGATATTATTCTGAAATGGACCAATCAGACAATGACTACTTTTACTGTCGCTACTTTAAGTACATTTAGATGAGAGTACTTTCTACTTTCACTGGAGGAACATTTAGAATGCAGGACTTTTACTGTGACAGAGTATTCCTACACTCTGGTACTTCTACTTTTACTCAAGAACAAGATTTGAGTACTTCTACTTTTACTCAAGTACAAGATCTGAGTACTTCTCCCACCTCTGCTACAGAGGATGTACTTCAGTGATTTTAGCATTCCCATGACTCCTTTATAGCAAAGTCATTTCCATCCCATGCTCTGCTTGGTGTTTAATTAGGGAACATTAGAATGCTAACAAGCTAAACTTGGGGAACATTTACCTGCTAAACATCAGCATGTTGTCCTTGTTGTTGTTGTTTTTGATGTCGGTGTTCAGCTGTAGGAAGGAAGTCTGTACACTCAGCCTTGTGTATGTCTTCCTGTAGTTCTCAGTTAGTGTAAAGATGATTTATGAAAATGAGATAAGTTATCTATAAAGGAATTCTTAGGATATGACATCATTAAGGAGATGAGAGGAAACTTAAAAATGTCCCATTAGCATGCTAACATTATCTTTTAAGCATGTTCAAATACTGGTATTATGATTTAGCTAAAAGTCTGAGTATTGCCCCCTTCTCACATGTCACATGAGATGAAGATCTTGGCTTCCTACATGTCATTGTGAAGGTGTGCAGCACTCAGTTATTCTGGGCAGCTCGATGTGCTGCACAGATTGGTCGAGGTTAAAAAGGCCTGGGGGAGGAGTTTCTCTTTATTTTCGCTCCAACTGTTGTGGTTAGTAATCACTGAGTACAACACAGTCAGCGTGTTCCCCTGGGGATCTCAGTGCCGTCCACCGAGGAGCTTGATGACTTGGCAGAAAGCTGAACCAGTGGCAGGCAGGCGTATGCACATCAAACTGTGTGTGTGTGTGTGTGTGTGTGTGTGTGTGTGTGTGTGTGTGTGTGTGTGTGTGTGTGTGTGTGTGTGTGTGTGTGTGTGTGTGTGTGTGTGTGTGTGTGTGTGTGTGTGTGTGTGTGTGTGTGTGTGTGTGTGTGTGTGTGTGTGTGTGTGTGTGTGTGTGTGTGTGTGTGCACCATGTGGGAGTCATCACTCTGTCCTGTTAGTGGACTGTTTAAACCCCTCCAGGCCCGGCCTTGATTAGACCCCCATTATTATCTGACGGCTGGAGCAAGTAATTTGAGAGGGAGGTAACTACACACACAACTCTCTCACAGGAGTACACACACACAAGTCTCTCACAGGAATACACACACAACGCTCTCCCAGGAGGACACACAAACCGCCTCATTTGATGTGGGAAACATGACGGCACACAGCACATGTGTTTGAATCTGCACTGAACACTGCACACACTGAAGTCAGTGTGTCGTGGGGTTGAGACCCCTCTACTGGGACACACACACACACACACACACATACACACACACACACACACACACACACACACACACACACACACACACACACAGGCAGACAAAGGAAAGGCAGCTGCTGCGCTGTATGCTCTGAATTGTACCTCCCTCTGTTTCCTGCCAGCTGTTTTGAAACAACAGTCTCTGTAAATAACAATCTCCCATTATGCTCTCTGTCAGACATCTATCGTTCCTTCTTTTAGACTCCAGGTATGTGCCGGGTTTCACTGAGCACAGGTTGGATAAGCTGTGATTGATTATCAGTGCAATCAGAGAATTTAAAAAGACGTTCAGCCATTTTCGGGGGTTATGTATATCGAACTTCTGCATATGAAACTCTCCTGGCTTTATTACACAGATGTGTAAGTGGTTCTATGAGCCCTTTAGTGTCAGCGTGCTGGCCCTGAGTGAAGTATTCTCTCTCTCCTCTGCTTACATGAACAGACTTAGTCTCTAAAAGTTTCTCCACATCAGATCACATTCTTCCTGCTGAGAAGCCTCCAGCTCTCATGTTCATGTTGATTTCTCATAAACGATCTCAGCATGGTGCGTCTGATTCATCTTCTCTTTTATGAGCGTTGAGAGTTTTTCAGCTCTCTTGATAGATGCAGATGAATACTCAAGACTTTGTTGCTCTTTTTGCTTTTGGAAACAGTCAGTGTGGATTAAAGTATAGTTTGGGGCTGGTCTGTTTTTAGTTTTGGCTTAGTCCTTAAAGGGGCCTTGTTATGCTCCTCTTCAGCTTCATATCAGTATGTAGAGTCTCTACTTTAAAGAGTCCTCTCCTGCTGATGTTCAGGTGTATATCAGTATGTAGTGTCTCTACTTTAAAGAGTCCTCTCCTGCTGATGTTCAGGTGTGTATCAGTATGTAGCGTCTCTACTTTAAAGAGTCCTCTCCTGCTGATGTTCAGGTGTATATCAGTATGTAGTGTCTCTACTTTAAAGAGTCCTCTCCTGCTGATGTTCAGGTGTATATCAGTATGTTGTGTCTCTACTTTAAAGTGTCCTCTCCTGTTGATGTTCAGGTATATATCAGTATGTAGTGTCTCTACTTTAAAGAGTCCTCTCCTGCTGATGTTCAGGTGTATATCAGTATGTAGTGTCTCTACTTTAAAGAGTCCTCTCCTGCTGATGTTCAGGTGTATATCAGTATGTAGTGTCTCTCCTGGGACATGTCTCCATTCTTTAATTTTCAGAAAGCTCTTTATTTTTCTCATACTGCCTGTGCTGCAGCACCTCTATTCACTCTGTCTGAAACCAGAGACCAGTCTGATTGGTTTGCTGGCCGGCTCTGTTGTGATTGGTCAACCTCTTGGAGATTGAGCGCTAGCAAGCAGCTGTGTTACATAGTGGTGTCATTATGTTGCGGTAGTAAAGAAAGGAGTCCAGTGGAGGCAGGCAGGGGAGTGTGCAAGGGAGAAACTCCCTCTGGAGGGGAAACAGCGATTTTGCAGACAATTTAATTGCACACAAACCTACACTCACTCTTTAATGCAAATATCTAATCAGCCAATCACATGGCATCTCAAGGTTTTTAGGCATGTAGACATGGTCAAGAGGACCTGGAGAAGTTCAAACAGAGCATCCGAACGGGGGAGAAAGAGGATTTAAGTGACTTTGAACGTTGCATGGTTGTTGGTGCCAGACTTGTGTATATAATATACAGTGTGTGTATATAACGCATTACAGGAGAGGGAAAACCCCAACAAGCAGAATAGGTGCCCTTTAATTCAGTGAGGGGAGATCTTTATGCTACAGGATAAAATGTTCAATTCGGCACCCACTTTTTATATTTTTTTATTTTACTTGTCAGGCATGCACAAGTCAGTGTTTTCAATTAGATGTAATGTTCTTCTTTAGTTTAGTTTCTTATTTTATACTTGGAGATGTTGTGAATATTTTGCTGTTTTATGCAGAAAACACCTTTAGGGTGAGTGTGATCGCTCAGAGGAAGATTAAACATTGAGAGGAAAGCCTGAAAGAGTGGAGGCTGAAGTAGCATCAGATTAAAGCTCAGTAATGTTTTCAATAGACATTTTCAACACATACGGGTGTGTTGTTTAAGTTTCTGCATATTATGCCATATAGTGTGTTTATAGAATATGTTTGTATAAAACTACAGAGGGCAGCAGAGCAGTAAGAAGCACCTTTACATTTTAGAGCTTCTAGACCAGACGTGTTGGAGTGAAATGTTTTCTTATCTTTCAGTTCTGATATCTTTACCACTTTGGCATCTTTGCTGATAAAACCAAACATTCTTTGGATCTTTTGGTTTAATATTTCCCATTAAAAGGAAGAATGGTATATATTAGAGATGATTCCCTCAAAGCCATGGAAACTCTCTGACTGCTCTAACAAAAGTCCTTTGTTTAATCCTCTTCAGTGTTTTCCATTAGCAGCACAGTCGCAGTCAGGTTTATCTGTGACTGCAGCTGAGGTTGAGCACACCGCCGCCGCATGCTGTTTGATGGAGAGCTCACTGAGGCCAGCAGTTTTTCACAGGGGTTAAAGACGTGGGCAACATCAAATTCTCATCATCAGGGCTTAATGTGAAGCAGCTGTCTGCAGAGACGCAGCCACAGCCCGAGTCATCCGAGTCCATCCTCTGGGAGGAAAAAAAGGGAAAGGGAGTCTGAGCAGAATGAATGATGCTGATTCAACACTGGGCGACTTTATGAAAACATTTGTTCTGCATTAGGCCGCTCTCTGCGTGCCAGCGGTGACTGAGCGTCCCAGATCTTTAGCAGAACACAGCGACTGAATGATTTTACTGATGCTAACCACACAGAGTGATGGCAGAGCAGAAGAGTTCAGCTCAGTGCAGCACATCCTGAATAATGATGCTGTGCACAGAGAGTTTGACTCTGAGACAGGAGACCATGTCTTATTTATTCTTTTTATTTTTCTGCCTAGGAGTACAGGCAAGTGTAATGAATGTTTATTTTTTACTTTGCCTGGTTGCATAAAACTTGTAGGTTTTTTCCGTTTTTATCCAGCATTTTGGATTTGTTTTTTTGTTTAACTTATGGTCAGATGATTGAAATTAATTCTGTCTGTGCTGTGAAATATTTATTTAGTTTTCCATCGATGCTGGAAATCTCCTCAACCCACAGTCAGTGTTAATGGTCTGTATGAAGCCATAAATAGCAAAGAGACCGTCAAATCAAGATGTGTTTAGCTTAGCATAACAACTGGGAGTAGACAGCTACTCTGTCAAAAACCCCTGTATTGTATTTAACCCATTCAATAATGGGGTGTCCAGATATGGCCTTTTTCTGGCAAGATGTTGCTGGCAGTGTGCTAAGGAGTGTTTTGACAACATATCGCTACTGTTGTGTGACAGACTAGCTTAGATCCTTTGGATTTTATTATCTAGACTATATATCTATATATATTTGTCTGACATTGTTCTTAGCTATAAACAACCACTGGAAGATGCTAAGAAAGAATCCCCGTGGGGAAATTAGAGAATTCTGCATTTGACCCATCCTAGCAGTGGAGCAGTGGGCTGCCATATGTACGGCGCCCGGGAGTGTAGGGAACGGTGCCTTGGTCTTTCGGGGACTTGAACTGGTGACCTTCCAGTTCCCAGGCCAAGACCGGAACTACATTGCCACTCACACTTTGTTTGAATGAGTTTTACTGTTCAGTCCGAAAGCAGTGGAGAGAGGAAGACAACTGCATACGCAGATAAAATAACAACACCAGCAGCAGCAACATACTGGGTCCACCAGCCGATCTGCAACAACAAACGGTCTTTTCTCTCTTTGTTATGTCTGAAAGAGACAGTCAAAAAGAAGCTTGTTATCCAATTTCTAGTCACATTTTTTTTTAACTCAAAGGGGCTTGGTATGGTCACACAAAATAGCGGCTGTATGCAGCGGCATGCGTTCTGTTCTCATTAGAGAAAATTGAAGAACACACTCAGAAAAAGGCGCTATGTGGACATGGGGCATAATGGGACTTGAACTTGGGAACTACAAAAGAGACTCACCTCGTTTTGGACCATATAACATGGTTGAGCAGCCAGATGTGGGAGCTTCATGTCATTCAGGGTACCTTTAGAACCCGTCCATGTTAGCTTAAAGGTCCCTTATTATGCAAAATGCACTTTTTGATGTATTTTATACATAAATATGTGTCCCCGGTGTGTAAGTAGACTCACAAAGTGTCAGAAAATACAACCCTCCCTCTTTTCCTCCTTACCCACATCTCTAAAAACGGGCGTACAAACGAGCTGATCCAGATTTGCTGCGGTCTTCATATCGGAAATGTGGGCAGGCTTTATATTGAACTCCTGGCCACGTCCTGCCCACGTGACACGTGCCAACCTATTGCCCGCAATACACAGTGTGCTAGCTGAATCGCCCCCAGTAGCGTATGTGTTTTTGCCGGCTCTTACGAACATGATGTGTAAGGCAGTCAAACATTGTGCTGTTGTTGGCTGCAACAATCCAGACAAGGTATTGCATGCAATGCCATCTTCGGAAAAAGACAAGAATGAGTGGCTGGACTTCATCTTCAACGGGAATATGCCAGAAGACATCGGCAAATTTCTGTTTTTGTGTTTGAAACATTTCACCACGGACATGTTTATTATTAACTTCAGTCAAGTCAAAAGTGGATAATAGTCCAAATATTAACAGAACGGAATAATTAGCACAGCCTCCTTTACAGATGCAAGCACCGTACCAACACACACCGAGTTACCGTAAAATAAATAGTGACAAAAGCAGGTCAACTAACCATTCAGAAACGTCCTGCTGCAACCAAAACGTTTCCACCTTGTCTTCTTCACTATCAGATTCAGGATCATATTCATAATAAGCTTGAACAGCTGCATTTGTGTGGGCAGACATGTTTCCTCCCAGGCCGGCCATCCCGGGGAAGCGGAGAGTCGTAAACACTTCCACAGAGGGGCGTGGCCAGCTGCGGCTAATTTGCATTTAAAGCTACAGACCCAGAATCATGCTAAAATGTATGATCTGTTAGGTATTTTCAGAAATACACAGAAAGGCATGTTCTGTGTTTGTCTGAGATTTCAATATATGCCTAAAAAGAGTATAATAGGAGACCTTTAAAAGTTGAGCTTGACAGTACATTCTCGAGTTACATCTCCAGGATGAAGACATTTGTGGACCTTGAGTTGTCAAAGGAAACTTAAAGCCAGTTACCCAGAGCTTTCTGAGCGTAAAGCCCTCTGGGTTCTGGTTCTGTCTTTTGTTCCACCGTGTTTAAAAACATTAGGTTTTAGATATAAGCCTCTATAAATGTTGCACCCTTTTGGCGACACCAGGACATTGTCTTTGTCATGGTTATGAGTTCAAACAGTATACAACTTTCTTTTAATATATACATCTCCAGAAAAAATGAAGAGACCACTCCACATGTTTCTTAAATCTTGATTTCTTCATGTATGGCAGCCATTCTCGTGTCTGTTGAATTCCAACACAGATAAATGTTGTCAGTAGTTTATAGAATACAATTAAAAATCTTTTTCCTCAAAGACATACCTATAAATAATAAAACCTGAGAAACTGATAATGCTGCCGTGGTCGCTTTATTTTTCCCAGATCTGTATTTTGGTTATAAAAAAATCAGTAGCAGAACAGAAATTATTGTGCATGCTGTGTTAGCGGCAGCGAGTTCTCTGATGCTCCTAACTCCTTCGCCTCTCTCTCTCACTCGTCCTTGACACAGTTTACAGCTCCAGCCGAGCCTGCTGGGATCCCAGTGCCAGCAAACATCCTCCACCTCATCAGTCCTCCGCCCTCCCATCACCTCCTTTTTTCTCCTCCGCTGCACTCCTCTTCACTGCGTGTCCGTTTACATCTCTCTCATCCTGACTGCTCTACATATTTCTTGTTTGCCTTTTCTCCTGAAATGTAGGAACTGATCTTTAAAGTACATATTAACATATCTGTTTGAGCAAAGATAAAAAACTATGTGAAGACTTAGATGAGGAAAGGGAAATAATCACAACTCTTTTATTGATCCCACAGTGGGCCGGGAAAAAAAGAAAATAACACAAAATAAAATCAAAACCATGGAGCAGCAATTAAAAAAAAAGATTTTGGGACATTCATAAAAATATGGTGGGTTTTTTTATATAAAGGTGAATATAGTACGGTGCAATTGCTAAAGAATGAAATTCACGTTCATTTAAAAACCTTTACAGACAATCAACATCATTTCTTTCATCTGCAGTGGAGCTGCAGAACTCCAATCTAAATGTAGGCAACAGGTTAGCCTTAAAGAGTGTGTGTGTGTGTGTGTGTGTGTGTGTGTGTGTGTGTGTGTGTGTGTGTGTGTGTGTGTGTGTGTGTGTGTGTGTGTGTGTGTGTGTGTGTGTGTGTGTGTGTGTGTGTGTGTGTGTGTGTGTGTGTGTGTGTGTGTGTGTGTGTGTGTGTGTGCATGCATCACTGACACCTCTCTCTGTTCTCTTTGTTCAGTGCAGTGCTGCTGGCGGCCTGCCCTCAGTCTTTGTGTGAGCCATGCGGCGCTGCAGCTCTCACACAGCCAATACATGCCGTGAGTGATGATGAGTGGAAGAGGAAGGCTGCTCCACTTGTTGGCCTCTACCTCCACACACACACACCAACACACACACACATACACACAGAAGAACACAAAGGCTGAGGCTGTAACAGGATATTGCAGGGAGTGTTCTACAGATGGATTTGGAGCACAGCTCTGCATTCATTATGGAATTTCAGCTAATATGATGAGTGGAGTGTATTAATGATGACTGCCACGCACATTTAACTGCTTTCAATCAATACAAATAGTTAATTGCAATCTACCGCATGATTTCCACATTTAACACGCGATTATTAATCAGAAATGAATGGCACATTAGTACTCAAATATGATGGCTTTATACAATATGAATGTTTTATAATATTATTATTGCAGCAGTCCAAAACAAAGACAAATTTAACTTAATTCAATTTAAGGTAATTTAATTTAGGCTTATCAGCCTGCAATCTGTAGCAACAAAACTATTTTAAAAAATGCATTTCCTGCCGAAAATGTGTGTGAATGCTAAAAGCTGCGCAAATGTATTGCTGAAAAGAAAAGTGAAATGCTTTTATTGTATTTATAAAAATTAACCTTATGCTGAAGTTGTTGTTTTTAGACATTGATATTTTAGGGCTTTTATTTTGAAAAACACATCCTTCTTCCTGCGCTTCTCGTAAAGTAACAGTAAAACTATGTGAGCGCTTGTGTGAATGTATCAGTTTGTCTGTGGGTGTTACTGGATTAGTTGATGTCACTCAGGTCCGCTACTTTATTGAGTATTCAACCAAGCCGTGTAATAAATATAAATATATATATATAGATTCACTTTTCTTCGTATTTTTCACTGGCAGTATCTGTCCCTTCGTACTTTGATGGCCGAATAAAAGATCAAACAACATTTGGCTTTTTTATAAATGATTTACTATATGTTGGTAAAATGATGTTGATAGAGGCTGTTTTAACCTTAAATGATCATTGCAAGAATAATCCTTTACAAATTATTGTGACTCAAGTGTGAAAGAAACAATCATTACAGCAGACACTCCCCCTCGTTGTGTATCAGTCACTGATTGGACGCTACTGCTGATCCACTGATCTGATACATCTGAACTTCTCAGACAGATAACAGAATAAACTAAAGAGCGTCACTCTGTAAGAATACTTTCTTCATTTTTATATTTGTCTTTTTACGACCTGTTGTTTCTGCCATTGACTTTGATTATGGATACAAAGAATTCATAGAAAGGGTTGAAGAGTTTGTCAGCAAGGAAACACATGTAGAATGTGTTGTCATTTTCATTCAGGCACAAACTGTCAAATGTCTTGACAGCTGTTAAATCAGAATGACAGACGCCAGTGATGAAAACTTGAACACACTTTAAGAGACTTGGGGTCTACCTTCAGTGAAAGCCAACATTCAACAGCATCACCCAAATGTTCCTAGCATGGATCCTTTCTTCTTCTCCCTGCTGCTCTAAGCTGTTTGATTTAGATTTCATAGCAGAGATGCTCTTCAATTTGAAATGCTATTTTGATCTGTTGCCTTTTTTGGAAAGTGCTCTGTGTTTGTACAGAACACACATTTTTAAAGTTATCCTTGTTTTATTATGAAAATAGTAACAAATGCATTTGGCCCAGTGACTGCATGTTAACACACTTCCTATTGGGAACACATGTGGCACACACAGCACATTGGATCAGTCACAGGAAGCTCTTCCCCAGCTGGGTGATATGATGAGTGCAGATGTAAAAATGAAATAATCTCATTTGATCAGCATCTGTTTAAGCTCATGGCATCGCTGCTCGCTCTCCAACTCCCAATGAAATTAAGTTTCTACAGCTGCTCAAACCTCGAGATTTTTATGAAAATTCTACAAGCAGCGGACACAAAGCCAAGCTACAGTTGTTAGCCTGCTATCCATGCTAGTTTAGATGTTTAACCCTATCCATGCTAGTTCCTTTCCACAGCTGCTTCGGCCACAAAATGCATGTATGATTTGTTAGGCGAATTAGATTTTATTCTGAGTTGAGGGTAGAGGGGTAAAAAGGGCAATAATAAATGACATTAAAGGCAAAGAGTTGGAAGAAGTACTCAGATCTTGTACTTGAGTAAAGTAGAAGTACCAGAGTGTAGGAATACTCTGTCACAGTAAAAGTCCTGCATTCTAAATGTTCCTCCAGTGAAAGTAGAAAGTACTCTCATCTAAATGTACTTAAAGTAGCGACAGTAAAAGTAGTCATTGTTTGATTGGTCCATTTCAGAATAATATCTCTGATATGTTTTATAATGAGTGATCATTAAAGTGTTCTCAGAGCTGGTAAAGGTGCAGCTAGTTTGAATGGCTTTGTATACTGCAGGGTAGCTGCTGGATTTACTCCAGGTGAACTTAAGTCTAATTTAACCCATTTAGGCCTCAAACGCCTGGAAAACATGCCCCTAAAACCTATGGGCGATTTTAGAAGAACCCCCTAAAACCTGAAGTGTTTCTGGAAATTCAGCAATTGTGTCAACGCCTACTAAATAATAGATTTCTCAGCCTCTGTAGCAGATAGAAACAAAATTCAGAAAGTATTTGAGAGCTTACAGCTGTGGCTTTCATGCGTGGTAATTCTCCATCCTCCACTCGGTTTCAAAACCTTCAAACTCATGGTCATCATCGTCGCTGTCTTCAAACATATGTCTTAACCATAAATCCCGGTCGATTTAGTTCGACGGGTTCAAAGTAATCAGCAATAATGTCTTCAGCGCTGTGCAGATCGTCAATATCACTACCTTCATTAACTTCAGAATTCCCTCCGCAGTAGACTAAGTCTGCCATGATTGCTCGAAAAAAATCCAAACAATGCCACGTGTATATTCTGTTGCATTTCATTGGCTAAGAGGCCGATAATTAATGCAAAAAAATACCACAGAGCTCTTGTACCAGAAAATGACACATCCGCTTTCCCGGCTTCAATGGTAGAAATGCGTCAACGCTTTCCCGGCTTAAATGGGTTAAGGGTTGATTATATTTCACATCATTAATCCAAATCCGTAAAGTAACTAAAAGGACTAAATACATGTAGTGGAGTAAAAGTTTACCATTTACCTCTGAATTGTAGTGGAAGAATTGCTCTCAAGTAAAGTACTTTGAAGTGTCTGCAGTGATAGAGAAATATTTCATGATTGTTTTCATGGTGAGCTGCGGTACCATGAGGTGTTCGGTTAGGTCGGGTCTTTAATGATTGTAGAGAAGGTGGCAGCTCCATGTGATTCTGTTAGTTTTATATCTGATTGTATGGCCAGTTACTGCCTAAATAGGGACAAACTTTTCTTGCACATCCTTTGAATCAACGCATCTTCAACTTCCACTTTTAAGTTACCACTAGAGATGGAAATATGCGTTTCTGATTTTGGTGAGCATTCCCTTTTAACTTTAAAATGTTACAGTGATAAGCAGTAACCCTGCCATTTCAGCCTCCTCCTTCAGGGATACATGTTGTGAGTCAAACACACAGACTGTATAAAGGTCATCGATCTTACCAGGACTGAAGAAGAAATATTTAGTCTGGCTGTGAAGCGAGTAGACTAAGATCCCTGTGGAGTGACTTTTTCTTTATCCTAAGAATAGCCATGGCTCTGATTCCTTTAAGTATTATAGCAGAGAGGCTGATAGTACTGCGTCAGTGGAAAATACAGGTATTGAAGCGTTAGGATGAAAACTGCTGGCTCCATGTTTGGTTCATAAAGAAAACAGGAAGCTTCTCCAGCGCTCCATATCTACCTCGAGTACACACACATGTTAAAGCCATTAGCATTCAGCGTCTTTATCCACAGATGTGATAAAAACATTTTCCATAAACTGCAGCCCTATGAACAAAGAGTCTGTCCCTGACTGATTGTTGTTTTACGCGTTGGTCATTGCTCTTTCATGAGTTTTTTCATAGTGCAATACATCATGTGTAACGGCTCCTTAATACATTAGCTATTGTTTCTCTAGCTGCGTAGGCAAAATGTTGGTCTGAGAATCAGGCCTCCGCATTTTCCCAGGTTTCACTTTCACACGTGTAGCACACAGATTGTCAGTGGAATGACTTTGTTTGTTTCTGAGTGATGGTAGCCGCCTGGGTACAGCATGACACTGGTACCATAGATGTATAAAGAGAACTGGATACAGCGTTGGAGGTGCCACTCAGTTGCTCAGTGGCATGTGAAGCCACGTGCTAATAGGGCATCCACACTCGTGTTTTGCTTCATGGCAGCGTCATGGCTTATCTCGGCCCATCAAATAACAGATTAGGACATTTTTTTGTTGCAGCAGCACAAAACAAAACAAGGCATTACACATAAATAGAAATAAAGAGTTGGAATAAACAAGTATGAAATATAAACATCGCAAAATAGAAATAAACCAGCATTAGAGAGTGAAATAATATTGAGTTGACCGTGAATTTAAAGAATCTATAAACTGTCCGACATATAAGACACTATTGAAGAGCCAATTTTCAGTAAACACAAATGAATGGATAGAGAAAACAACTCTGGATTTGACTTTTAGTGCATTTCACAACTTTTAGACCTTCATGATTTTAAAAAGGGCTATATGGCTGTTCGCACTGGGTAGTTGCGAAAAAAATTATATATATATAATTTTTTTATATATATATATATATATACGCTGATTAACAGATCTCTCTTTCTCAATTTTAGTCAACAGGAAACATTCTTACTGGGCCCAATACTGTCACAGACTCAGAGTACCAGAGTTTTTATGTTATTTCACTTGTATTGGTATAATCTACTAGATATATACTGTATATAAGTTGATTTCACATGGCCATGTCTTGGTGAAAATGTGTATGTATTGGAATGATCTGATTAGATAATGATGAAAAATGTAAGAGCCTTTGTGTGTGCCCTCTTAACTTCAGTTTTCCTCTGCTGGTTCAACATGCTAAATAAGCAGTAAAAGCCGCCGATTCAAGCTAGGGCGACTAACACTTACTCACACTGAGTGTGTTGGGGGTACCTGGAGTTACCTATGGAGTCAAAGAGCAGAAATACAGACAGATGGTTAAAGTGGGAATAAACTTAAACCCTCTCATGCCAACAGTTTTTACATGCTTTAACACTGAAACATCTCTCTGACCCTTAACCAGAGCCAAAATAGAACATGGACATTGTATACTCAAGTCCACCAAGTTCGATATGTAAGCCTTTTCCCTATCCGCTCTCTAAAGAGTACTTATATGAACAGTGTAGATAATCTCTGTTTAAATGGAACAGCAGTGTGAGCCTGCTGCAGTGTCACACTGGTTTCAGGCTCATCCCATTGTGTTTTAGCACGCTAGTCGGTTAGCACTGTGGCTTTTCATCAAGGGGTTCTAAATACTAAAGTTAAACTGGATCGAGGTGGAAGGAAGTAACCACTGTTGTAGGGCTGCACAATTAATCGAATTTTAATCACGATCACGATTTTGGCTTCCCACGATCGAAATTGCGTGATCGAGCGATATTTTAAATGTGTCATCCGGTTCATAGAACGCTCAGTATCAACGTTTTTTTCCAAAGCCAATCTAGCGCTTCTAGCGAGTGATGGAGAAAACAAGCCTTGTATACAATACAATACACAATACTGGGTTTTCGTTTTAAAACGGAGGCTTTTGGAAACGCTGCTGGCCCCGGGGCTGCTGATTAGTGTGGACAGGCAGAAACGCAGACTTTTGGAAACGCTAACGTAGGCTCCCATGAGCACTTTCTGATTGGGTCTTATCGATCACGAGTATCCTTCTCTGATTCGTCACGCTCCTACCATGTGACCCTTCCTTACCCGGAAAAATTAAAATCAGCTGGGTATCGGGTCTGATCAGCCTTGACTACCAGTGGTAAACATGGATAACGGAGTAAAAGCGCTGTTGACCTTGTTGTCTGTGGTAGCAGTTGTTGTGCAGGTAAATTCTGCATTTTATAATGCTGCAACCGGCACGCACATGCCCAGTATGCGCAGTCTACCATTGTCATTTTATGATTCAGAATCAGCCCGCATTTGCCCACCAGGATCACAGAACATGTGTTCAGAACCAACTGCTAGTGCCCATGTAAACAGATCCAGCCCCCATTGTGGCGACCCTGATCCCAGATCATGTGTCCAGAGCCAAAACTTAGGGCCTATGTAAACAGATCCAGGCAGGGCTTAAGATATGAAATAGAATGCATGGACAGTGCTAGGTTTAAGTTCAAGCCCTTCACAGTGTAATACTTTAAAGACTCCTTTAACTATATTCCAGTCCATATTTGTATACACATACAGTTATACAGTTATAGTTGTCATTAAAGAATTGTTACCAAGACAAGTGCTGAGCAGGACATTTTCCAATGTAAAGATAGTCCTTTGAATGTGCTTCTCTTTCGGACAAACGATGTAAAAGAGACACTGTGTTTCTGCAATGCAGTTTTATGTTTAGTTTTTTTATAAGCCAATTTATTGAACATGTTAAAAAAGACTTAAGGTATAACAATAAATACTCGAGTAGTTTTCCTTCATGTTCAAAAGGGGCAAGAAGAAGCTTTAAAACTTTTCTGGTCCTTCCCCCTATAGCATACATTGTTCATGAAAATCTAAGTTCTGTTCATAGTCATCAGCATTCGTGATATTTGAATCAAATAATCTTTACAATGAAACCAAAATCGTCAAAGAGAAGAATAATCGGAAATCATCAGTCCTGCTCATAACCATTCAGGATTCGGTTTCTGAATCATTTTGTTTGTTTAGATAAAGCTATTATTTCAGCTCATTATTACAGTTATTCCACAGATTTGGTTTTGCTTGCGTTCAATGTTCATTTATTTTGGTCAAACCAGATCTTCATCCCTCTCAATTCCTTTTCCATAGTTAACTGACATAACCCAGTGTTGGCTTGAATATTGCTCCTGCACCTATGTCAGAACCGTGTTTCTTCAGGATCAAACTGTGGCGGGGCAAATTCTATTTTTGATGTGCCACCCTTCTCTGGGTTATTGATAGGAAATACTGACGATCTCTGGTTGAAGTTGTTTGTTTCAGGGGGGAGAAAAAGCATTGAGGGGAGAGGCATCGACCCTGAACCTCTGCTGTTCAGCCAGAGACTTTATTTAACATATGGTTGTGCATGGTCTGTTCAATGTTCCGGGGAGATTAGTTTTTTTCCCCAGCTGGATTATTACCAAAGGACTGCAATTCACCCCCCCAGTAGAGTTCAGACATAGTGAGTGACCCCCAGAGGACACAGACTGAATGTTCGTGGTGTTCTGTGTACTTCTAGTTAAACTGGCAGTAAATCCAGGAGGGCAAATCAAGTTCTAACTGAATCATTTCAAAATTATAAATTGGCATTGCTGCTTTTTGCAGATGATGTGGTTCTGATGGCTTTATCAGTCTGCCACCTTCACCACTTATTGGACCGGTTCAAAGCTGAGTATGAAGTGGCTGAGATAAGGATAAGCACTCTGAATCTGAGGCCATTGTTCTTAGCTGGCCAACCTATGGACTGTCTACTCTCTGTAGGAAATTACCCCAAATGAAGGAGTTTAAGTATCAAGGACCAGGTGGAGGGATTACATCTCGGAACTGGACCTGGAGCGCATTGGAATCCCCCAGTCAGAGCTGCTTGATGTGGCCAATAGTGGTGGGAATCACCAGGGTTCCTACGATACGATACTATCTTGATACTTGAGCCACGATACCATAGTATTGCTATTCTAGGATATGCTAAGTATTGCGATACGATATATTGCGAGATGGCGCATTTCTGATTTCTCTCTCCTCACTGACTCCATCTTTGTTTGGTCTAACTTCCTGCCAATCCCACTGACTTTACCCATGGCCATGACCGCACAAGAGAAAGCTCAGCACCATGTAGTGGATTGGAAAAGCAATTACCAAAAACTTGAACTTTGATTTGTAATATGAATAGTCTATATAATAAAATATCGATGTGTATCGATACAATATCACCACGCAAAGTATTGCCATACTATGCTGTATCGATTATTTCCCCGACCCCTAGTGGCCAGGGAAAGGGACGTTTCGGAAACCTTTGCAGGGGCTGCTTCCTCTACGACCCAACTCTGGATAAGCATTTGAAAATGTATGGGTGCATGGATGGCAAGTTGACTTTTTTTTCTAATCAAGGATGCAGATTCATGAAAATTGTACTTCTGTAAAAACCCAACAACCACTGTGGGTCGAGCTCTGAGGAGGAGGTTGATTCTTCTATGCAAATGTTCAGAGTGCGACAACAGCAGTCTAAACTGGATCGAGTTTACAGGTGACTCAATTGTCAGATTCTAGGTTCAATTAGGCCTATATAAAGCTGTAGCGTGGGAGATGGGGGGAGCATTATATCCGTCTGGGAGTTCATGAGTCAGACCCCAAGCTCCTGGAAGCAAAGGTGACTGCGCTGTCAATGTATGGGCTGCTTTGTTCTTTGCCCACACATGCATCACTCTCTGACGTATGTCACCGCCCCCCCCCCCCCACCTACACTCACACCCACACACATTCTGACACATGTTCAGTGGATGTGGCAGGCCTACGGAAAGGTGTTCAGACAGTCACAGCCAGTGAGACGTCATGTTTTTAACAAGGCTTTCTTCCTTATCCTTTTTCCATATTTCACTTGGGAAAATGTGATTGTGACGTCATTGTAATAGCATAATTAGCGCCGACACATGTAAGAAGAGGAACTGTATTTTGTGTGTGAGCGAGAGAGAGACAGTAAACCAGTTACGGGGATCGTTGTTGTTAGCATCTGGTTAGCTCGGCGCTAACGAATACAAGAAGCTGTTTCTACAAGAGGGTGGAGGGGAGTCCTCTCCTGTCAGACTGAGAGACTGATAACACAGCTCAGTGAGGTAAAGGACTCTCTGAGTGTTTGGATCTCTTCATTTTGCCCTCAAAGTGCACCAGATTGAAGCTTTTAACTTCAACATTTAAAAATATATCTTACCGGGGGAGCATGCCCCCAGACCCCCCTACAGGATGTGAGGTCCACCCCAAAATAAAACAGGTTCACATGGATAGGATACTAAATAGGTTTGCACGCATATTATATGACTACAGTATGTCCATATGTTTCTGTTTTGGTAGATTGGTCTATTATTGGGAGTTAAAATGCATTATTTACTTTTCAGATTGTGTTTTCTTTGGAGTATATAGTTATATGACCATAGACCCCCAGCCCCTGTGTTTTGTGTGTGTGTGTGTGTGTGTGTGTGTGTGTGTGTGTGTGTGTGTGTGTGTGTGTGTGTGTGTGTGTGTGTGTGTGTGTGTGTGTGTGTGTGTGTGTGTGTGTGTGTGTGTGTGTGTGTGTGTGTGTGTGTGTGTGTGTGTGTGTGTGTGTGTGTGTGTGTGTGTGTGTGTGTGGCCTAGATTAGAGCATATTGTGGATGCATTTGTTATATGGGGGAGCTGCAAAACTGGCAAATACTGTGTGTGTGTGTGTGTGTGTGTGTGTCCAAACCAAAGTTACACCCTTGTGTACGAAGCAGTGTTTTTATTATTACAAGTTTTCAAACTGTTCGATTCCATTTACAATTACATTTGGTGATTATGTGGTGTCATTTTCTTCTGTGAAACCAGGAATCCCAGTTATTCCATGATGAACACACTTGTCACATGAGGTATTCAAATGTATTTAGATTTAGTTTTTCAGCTGTATGGCCCAGAATTTGTCATATATTATAATGTGTATTATTTGCCAGTTTTGCAGCTCCCTCATATAACAAATGCATCCACAATATGCTCCAATCTAGGCTACACACACACACACACACACACACACACACACACACACACACACACACACACACACACACACACACACACGCTCTTGGCTCTCTGAAGCTCCAGCGGGACTTTCCAGTGAAGGGAAATTCCATAGGATGTTAAGGAGAGCAGATTTCCGAGGCTCTGGCCTTGTACTTAATAAAACACGATCTGCACAGAACACCTAATAATTTCCAGCCCCACATTGTATTTATTGCTTTTCAGTGTGCTGTTTTTCCACCGCTGCAGAGCTTCTCCAAACTGTTTTTTTGTAAGGTGACAAAAAGTCTAACCTTATTCATGCCATAAGTCTGGCTGTGTGGTTCTTCCTGTGTAGGACAGTCGGGCTCCTCTTATCCCCTGCAGGAGGCAGAGTCCTACTTCCTTATTTGTCCTATCCTGAACCTCTGTCATGTACCCTCGAATTAAATAGATTTGGTAAAAGCAGCGCAGCAGAATATCACTGCAACAGTGCTCCCTGTCATACTCAGAGCTCGGCTACAGCTCTGTGGAGTGCATACTATAATCAGAATTCCTTTATTTGTCCCGCAAAGTGGAACATTTACGGTGTTACAGCTAAGTATAGATAGAGACAAATAAGATAAGATACTTTTATATAAAAAGGCAAGCACATAGTATTTCAGTTTAAAATGATTACAATTTATAGAAGTACACATTCAGGTAGAAAGTTAAGAAGCAGCAGTATTTATAAAAGTGCAGCACCATCGAATGAAGTGTGGTTTATAACAGTAGTACAAGTATTATTGCACGTAGTTACATAAATATTATTGTTACTGTAATGGATAAATTATATAATCATCAGTCATTACTCCATGGATATTTACTTTACTGAAAAAAACCATTCCAACAGTCTGGAGTGTTCTGGGTAAAAATATAGTGTTTGAACAGTTTGAATAAAACTGACTTTGTCAAACTGCAACTTGTGATTATTTTAACTGTTGACTAATCTGCATATCATTTACATATTTAATAGACTATCTCTTCAGTACAGTGACAGTTTAAAGCAGCTCGATCATCCGTCATTGTGATTGGAATATTCTCTTCAGCTGCCCTGAGAGTGCTGAGTCATCAGTGTTGCTTTCTGCAGGAGCTTCCCTCAGCGGGACTGAACGGGCTATTGTCAGCTCAGCTGTGATGGCTCAGTGTTTCTTCCTGGCAAGAGCTGATAGAGAGACTCAGTTTCACAATACAAATCCAGAATCCAGCCAAACTGTGTAACCACCACTCTTCATGTTATTCAGGTAACAATGAAAAACGAAGAAAGGTGACAAATGGTCCCTGGAGAAATGATGAATTTAACATGCAGCTGGAAAGCCTGATGTGGGAATAGAGAGCATGGGAGATGTTTGCCTTCAGTTCCCCTGTGCTCCGGTCCAATTGTTAAAAAATAATCAGGTCCCATGTCTGTTCCTAATTACTTTCCCTTAACCTCAGTGAGAGAGGCCATGGTGTTAAGGAGAATTCATCAGGACTTATGAGAAGAGACCGCACTGACACTGGGAAACGTCGTCATGATGGGACAGCAGATGTGAGTTTGAGCGTGAAAACTACAATTTTCCTTAAAAGGTCTACCAGTCCCTTCTTATCATGTTGTTTCATGCTAGCTTTGAATACGTGGACAATAGTTAAGCTTACCCGACCCAACTCAGCACACAGTGAAACTTTACCTGATCATTTTACAGTAATTAGCAGAATATCTGAAGGTATCACTTCTGGTCATATTGGTGAAAATAAAAACATATAAGCATTTTGGTGAGGTAAGGCATGATTTGTAAAACGCTGGATTGGGCGAGGTATGACTTGCGTCTGATTTGTAAATCTGCGTCTAGGGCTGAGGTTTTATCGATTTGGCGGTGGTGGCGAAGTCCATAGGGGGTTGGCCTGGGAACTGGAAGGTCACCAGTTCAAGTCCCCGAAAGACCTAGTGCCACCGTGGTGTCCCTGAGCAAGACACTGGTTACCTACACTGCTCCCCGGGCGCCGTACATAATGGCAGCCCACTGCTCCTAACACTAGGATGGGTCAAATGCAGAGACCGCATTTCGTTGTCCTAGTACTTGTACTCTGTGCAATGACAATAAAGTTGAATCTATCTATCTATCTATCTATCTATTTGTTCAGAGCGGAGCTGGTAAAAGCTTTTCACTGGTGCTGAGTGGCATTGTAAATGATCTTGAATACAAATTGAATTTTTGAGAGCAGAATGAGATTGTCAAAGCTGAGGAGATGTATTTCTTCTTCTTCTAACCTTTATTTTTTACTTGTAGGGCATTGAGGTTTCCCTCATTTTCAATGACCACGAGTTTACATCAAGGGTCATGCACACAACAACGGCAATGACGGATAAACATGAGGAGAAAAATAACAAAAAATAAAAACAGTTGCAATGGACACCAAATGTTTAAAAGCAGTAGCAGATGGGAGTACCTCCAACCTTAGAGTTTGTTGCAGAGCTAGGGGCATCAAAGAAAAAGGCAGTTTTTCCAAGATCCTAACGTGTGCAAGGAACCCTAAGAATGAGCCAATTGTTGGAACTGGTTTGATAGGAACCAAGATTCCAATGTAATAGTGAGGAGATATACGGAGGAAGTTTACCACTGATGGCTTTTAAAAAAAAAAAAAGTACCAGTGGTAACTGCGCCTCAAAGAAAGAGAGGACCAGCCAACCTTACTATAGAGAACGCAGTGGTGTATTATAACTATCACCGGTGACAAATCTAAGGGCAGAATGATAAACAGAGTCTAATTGTTTCAATGTAGATGTAGCTGCATGTCTATAGATTACATCACCATAGTCTAATACTGATAAAGAATATTGGATAATATAATATATTATTGTAATGATGGTGTTTTAATGATTTCTTATCAACAACTTTAAAGGCTTGTTTGAAAATACGGGTTTCAGCTCAGTCTCAATCATGGTGTACAAAAAGGTTTTTGATGCTCCTATTGTTAATGAGTTCCTTATATTTTTACATTTTAAGGAAGTATTAAAGCTCATTTACCATCACCTGCAGAATATAGACCGCTCTTACGGCTGACACTTCATCAAAATTGACAATTCAACCACAACCTGCTCTCACTGGGCGCTCAGAGGACTCAGACTGCAAGGAAAGAAGCCCGGCAGCTTTGATCATTACAAGCGTGAGAATCCAAGTTTGGCTTAAATGTAGTTATACAATTTGTTTTGCTGCTCAAACCATGTTCCAGTTCTGTCCTGCCTCATGCTCACATCTTGTCCGGCTCTCACAGATCAGCCCTCACAGAGGTGGACTTGCAGATGTTAGAATTCTGTCCTGCTCTCTCTGCTCTGTCCCAGCCTCTGTCTTTTATTTCCATGGCTTCATACCACCTCTCCAATTTCAATACCTTACCTCCCCCTCGTTCCTCTCAGTGTGTTGAGAGCCAGTTTTAGTGGAGGTTAAAAGTGAGGATTGGAGAAAAAAAAGAAATCCTCTTTATATAACCAGAGTCACAGCCAACCCTACCTGTGGTCGGAGCAAATGTTTTCAGGCTCAAGTCATCCTGAGCTCTGCATTTAGACATAACCAGGCTGTGTGTGTGTGTGTGTGTGTGTGTGTGTGTGTGTGTGTGTGTGTGTGTGTGTGTGTGTGTGTGTGTGTGTGTGTGTGTGTGTGTGTGTGTGTGTGTGTGTGTGTGTGTGTGTGTGTGTGTGTGTGTGTTTGCTCCTGGCTTTCAATTCAGACTTGCCCTAAGTTTCAAGGGTCTAATAGGGTTTTAGAGTTTGTTAATCAGCCTTTTGTGAAAACCACTCAGACATTTGACTCCAAATTCCTTTAGAAGTCCATTAAACACTTGAACTAAATGATATTATTTTTGCAGCCTTTCAGAATATGTTTAGGGTGTTACTGCATCTTACTTTTAGAGGTTTTGCAAATTTTTAAAGACTTAGAGATTAATTATTTTTGCTGTAGGTGGATGATTCACTTTAAAATGAGCCAAAGTAGTTTCTGCACACGAGAGAGTAAAGCCAGTGACCCAGAGCTGAGGCTTGAAGCCGAAGGATAACTCCCACTGTACCAGATATGAACAGGACCACACAGCTTAATTAGCACATAATACAGTGATCCTAAAAATCTGGAAATTTCCACTTCTGGTTCCATTGTCTCGTTGTCAATGGTTTTTTGAACGTGTTTGTGGTTAGAAGCCTGAAATAAGGTTAATAAAAGCTGAAAAGATTTCAACGTTTTGTTCTACGACATTAAATACTTAAGTGAATACCCCAATGCTTAGTGTTCAAATGTTCTGTGTCATAAAAAAAGGTGGTTGCCTACAAGAGGCTATTAAATGTCATCACGCGTCACAAATCCGCCTTTAGCCTAGCGGTGGTGATGCGCCATGAGACCGTGATGTACCTCCTCTATCGCCTAGCGTTAGCTTTTATTCTTACGATTGCATTTAGGATTTTAAAATCACAAAGTGGTATTATTATGCCGAGATAACCCTTCTGAACAAAAAGTATCATGAATGTGTGCTTGCCACAAACCTTATATCCAAAATCCAATGGAGAAATCCCACTGCTTTTTGTCGAGGGATCCATTGCGATGCTATTTTCAGGATCGGTTTACGAAAATACGCCGTCACTGCACCACTCTATATAGTAGAGCTTGACAGTAGCCCAAATGTATTCTATTACCAATGAAATAGCTATTTCTTTCCCCTGCACAGGTCAATTCTACAGGTAGAAACTCTATATAGTGATTTGATTCAATTCACCGATAACATTTTGCCTGGACTGCGCAGCTTTTGGTGAATGTTTGGAGAATCAAATATGGAATAATGTTTTCTCTCAACCAGAGTTTTAAAACACATTTCAAGAGAAAAAAGTGTATGTTTGTGATATTGTTAAAAAAATAAATAGGCTGGTGTATTTTTGGGACTTGAGATCAAGCCTTCAGACACTGTTGTTCTTAATCGTTGAAATGTTCCTTTAGGAAAAGATGTACTGTATATAAGATAACTCAACTCAACTCAACTTTATTTATAAAGTCCTTTAAAACAGCCGCAGCTGAAACAAAGTACTGCACATGGATGAAAACACGTAGCACAAAACACAAAAACTATATCAAAACAACAAGACCAATGAAACAGAAACAGAAACAGAGTCTCATGCTGGGTTAAAAGCCAAGGAATAGAAGTGGGTTTGAAGATGAGTTTTAAAAATGGGCAGTGAAGGGGCTTGTCTAATGTGCAATGGGAGGTCATTCCACAGTTTAGGACCGGCAGTGGAAAAGGCTCTATCCCCTCTGAGCTTCTGTTTAGGCCTCGGTACCTCCAGGAGCAGCTGATCAGCTGACCTGAGGCATCGGGCAGGAGTGTAAGGATGGAGCAGCTCAGAGAGGTAAGACGGGGCGAGACAATTTAAAGACTTAAAAACTAATAAAATAATAATAAAATGGACTCTAAAATGCACAAGATAAGACTTACTCTATTGATCCAAAATTGGGAATTGAGTCTGCCTCTCCAGCTTTTCTCAACACAGCCTGATGTATGTGTGTGTTTGAGCTACTAAGACTGTGTGTTTCCCAATGACACACATTCAAAGGATGCTTTGTGCTGACCTGCTGAGAGATGTCAAAGCTGCTGCTATGCCTCTCATTCTAACTAAAGTGTGTCTGCAGCAGGGGCTGTGGGTTGCTTGGGTTCTCTGAGTTCATTTTCCCCTCGTTCAGTTTTATTGTTCTTTGTCGGCGGGGAAGGCCTTTAGGGATTGAGTCACCTTAGAGTGATTACAGTGTCAAGTTATGCAGGAGGCAGCCAACAGTGTCCTGGATCTGCTCAGCATTCAGCCGACTCTCTGCTTGTGTGTGTGTGTGTGTGTGTGTGTGTGTGTGTGTGTGTGTGTGTGTGTGTGTGTGTGTGTGTGTGTGTGTGTGTGTGTGTGTGTGTGTGTGTGTGTGTGTGTGTGTGTGTGTGTGTGTGTGTGTGTGTGTGTGTGTGTGTGTGTGTGTGTGTGTGCCCTGTTCACAGCCACAAACCAAGACTGCATGTGCAAAACATAAAGTGTGTAAAGTTCCTGTGAGACAAAGGAAAAGTCCTCTTTGTTGTGAGATTTGAGGAAGTCTGGAAGTTGGGTGCTGAATAATCACACTTTGCTACCCCATTACCTTTCACCTCAACTAACGGGAGAAGCCACAGACCACAGTGCAACCCCAGACACAGTTTGTCATCAGCTGATAAATGTACATGTTAGGCTGTTTCTGATAAACAGTAGGGGGAGCTAGACTTCAACGTGTGTCCTTGGCTTAGTTTAGGGCAGTGGTCTCCAACCTTTTTAAACCCAAGATCCCTGACCTCCACCTTGGTGAGAGGCAAGATCTACCTATTTAAGCGTTGAAAGAAAAAAACAGCCCAGATTGTTCTTCAACTTCACGCCTTTTATTCAGGCTAATTGTATTTGAATTACGGGAAATGCTTTGGTCCAACGTTCAAATTTATGCAACAAAGAAAACACTGTAAATAGCTTATCAAACTGGCCATAGCTTCACATCAACTTCAATTCTAAATTATTCAATTTAATTTCAACACAAAAAGAAAAGGAATGTGGAATTTTCCACATATGTGGACAGTATTTTGACTAGCAGATCATATCAAGTGTTATGGTTATCCAGTGAAGCTTCAAGTCACATTGTCCAGCAGTGGCTCAGTCAGTAGGGGCTTGGACTGGGAATTGTAGGGTCGCCGGTTCAAGTCCCCGAACAGACTTGAAATATGGAAAGTGGACTGCTACTTGGAGAGGTGCCAGTTCACTTCCTAGGCCCTGCTGTGGTGCCCTTGAGCAAGGCACCGGACACATCCATTCCCCCCTCCCCATTGCTCCCCGGGCGCTGCACAATAGCTGCCCACTGCTCCTAGTACTAGGATGGGTTAAATGCAGAGGACAAATCACACGCAGTGTTATGCTTATCCATTCAAGCTTCATGCAAGTTACATAACATCTGCATTTTAGAATATATATATAAATAAGATGTATTATTATTATTAAAATAGAACTGTAATTGTGTTTTAACAAAATTCTCAGTCAGTGAAATAAGCTCAGTGCAGTTATGTACCATCTTATGCATCATCACTTTTCACATTGCCATCAGATGTCAAAACTGACATGTTACTCACCCAGGTTAGTGAGATGGCTGTGACTGAATACTGTCTGTGAGTGCTTTGTAGTTTGGCTCATAGCTACTGACAGCTAGTCTGAGACAGTCTGTGAGGTGTCTGTCAGTGAGGCGGCTCCTGTACTTTGATTTAATTAATTCATCTGTGAAGCCAAAGTAGGCACTCACTCTTAGTGCACATGACGTGAGGAAGGGAAACCTCTCCCTGCTGACAGTTCCCCAAAAGTTACTGTCCCGTGATCTTACTTTTACCTCAATGTCAACCCCACTAGGCAGAGCAAATACCTGCTGAAATTTGGCAGCTACCTGTTCCACATCAATGGTCAGGAATGGGTTTAATACGAATGCAGCAACATCTTCCACTTTGTCCAGGTGAACACAGTACTGCTCAGGGTGAAAAGCGTCCTTGTCACCGATGGCATGTGACATTTTCTCCAGGTTGGGAAAGTGTGTCAGCCTCCCGTTTTTCAGCTGTGTGTTCCAAACACCAAGCTTGGCCTTGAACGCATTCACTGCGCTTATCATGTGGGGCAGGTGTCGGTCTTTTCCCTGGAGCTCATTGTTCAGTGCGTTCAGTTTTGCCGTCAGGTCTGTCTGAAACCCCAGGTCCAGCAGCCACTGATCATCTGACCGCTCCTCGTTCCTTGTCTCCAGAAAAGTCTTTATCTCGGGCAGCAAATCAACAAATCGCTGCAGCACTTTGCTGCGACTCAACCACCGGACATCTACTACATACTACATCTACTTTCTAGTAGGACATTGCTCTGACATGCTTGTCTTACATTTCTACCTGCAGAATTGGTTTCCATAAATGTTTCTAATGTTTATATCAATCAAAGTGTAATTTCACTTTCAATGCCTGAAAAAAAGTTGCAGGTGATTGGATGAACTTGATTCAGCCTTTGTGCCTATCTTTGCTTTCCTTTAATGAAAACACTCTCCAGCTCAGAAATAAATGATGCTTCGGCAGCTCTTTAGGAGATACCATTGTTGTTTTGAACTAACACACATTCTTTATGTCGTTTCACCTACACCACAACACCACCGGCAAGGTACATTTTTGCTGAACAGGTTATGAAATCATCAACACATCTAGTATCACATCCAAATGGGAACATGGCTGTTCCCTGAACTGTGTGTTATTCTGTGAATTTACTCCGATTGCTCTTCTTGTACACAGCTGTGAAAAGAACAGTAGAAACGTACCATCCATAAATAAACAAGTGCAGTTGTCAGCCTGCAACGTTCATATCCAGCTTCAGATGTGAGAGCAGTTGATGGAGTTAAAGGCTAGAGCGGAATTTGTGAACAACAGCCTCTGTCCTTCTCTGGTTGTTGCTCTCATTCCTTTCCAAAAAAATCTCAGGATTCTTCTTTTTGAGTGACCTTACCCCAGTATACAGCAGGTTCCTGAAAAATTGGCAAAGCTGCTCAGTTACTAGGTTCTTATTTTAAGGAATCATTTCTTGCCTAAATCTCCTCTGCTGCATTTTCTGCTAGTTGAAAGGAGACTCATGAAACAAACCAACACCTACAATCCAGCCATTGCTGCAGTTCAACTTAACATCCGATAAGTTGATTGGTTTACTTGTCTCCCTCTATTTAGAGTTCAATCTCAGGTGTCAAAGTAACCCAAAGCACACGAAACATCACTAAACACAGGGGTGACTTCTGAAATGGTCCCCAAGGAAGAGGGAAATGTGCAGCAGAAGCATTACACTGAGAATGCAGTCACCTCCATCAAGATCATTGGAAGGGATGTCACAATATATAACTGATAACAGCCTTGATAAATGACATAGGAGAATATGTGTAAATAATCTATTGAATCTCACAATTTGCTATTGTAATTAATCTTTCTGTAAGCTTTTGTACAGTAATGGTTAGAAACCATATATTTCAAGAGCAATTCATTTGCCACACCTGGATCAGAATGAGAAAACCAAGTAGGTTTACACATACGAGGAACTGTACATGGTGCAGTAAGATAAAAAGTACGATTTTTATAAAAATGAAAACGAACATAAAACTTTTTAAAAATGATTATAGTGAAATATGCATATAAATGAAAAGAAAGAACATTTAGAAAATATCTTTCTGATAGTCTGTGCACCACAGTGTTGGAAGAAAAATGATGACTCATCTATGTATAGGGCATGGGAGCATCATTTTAGTACCTCCATCTAATTACTATGCTCAACTTCTCACCACTTTATAACTTTATAACAAGGTAAACTACACCTAATATCTAATAATAAGTTGAGATCGGGTCAGTCACGGATGTGTTTGGGGAGTTAGTTCCAGAGGGAGGGGGCAGCGAAAGAGAAGGCTCTGTCCCCCCAGGTTCACTGCTTAAGAACCTGTACACAATGTCTGGAAACATATCGCACCTCTTCTTGTCGTTTTTTGCATTTTTCTGGGTTTTGATTCTGCAATATGTTGGATGTTTGTGCATGAATGTTGGTCCATGCAGAAATAAGTGTGTTGTTCCTTTAGAGTCTAGCTGCTGTTCCACCTCATCCAGAATGGCACAGGAGAGTGACAGCTCTCAGCTATGTGTACGACCGAGTCAGTCAGTCTGTGATAGCCAAGAAAATTATTCCTATTTGTTTAGCTCTATTCTCTTTGTTTATTTCTCCCTAACAATGGTAATAAGATAAGCTAAACCTTTATTGATCCCTGCAGGGAAATGCTAGAACAAAATAAGAGTTCCCACTGGGATAATAAGAACAACTATAAGAGATAAATGTAATAGTAAACTTGTAACAGTATGAATAGCAACAGCAGCATGAGGTTACCATTTCCCACAGATTCATGAATCCCCGCTGTGACACTGTTACTCGCTTTGTATTGATTCTCTTCTCTCCTATGTTCTCAGGTATCGGAGGTCTGGAGGAATGCGTCTTGAAGTCAGCCACCTTGTCCACCTCCCCTGCCTGCCCCCCCTTCATCCCACTCAACATGGAGGCCATGCCCATCGTACGGGTGGCCATCGAACCCAAACACCACAGTGAGTCTTGGAGGGATACAACAAGATCATATGTTATTGGTGATGGTCTCTTCTGGTGCAGTAATATTTCAACATGCTGAAGTAAAACCAAATATACAGTAATTAACTTTATTTAAACTAAGAGGAATTTGTGTCCAGCCGTTGTAGAACAAAGTAGGAAAGAGTACATCAAGGTTGAAGTCAACTTTATTGTCAATTTCTTTGTGCAAACAGGGAGATAGCAATGCTTTTCCTCACCGCCTCAATACTATATTTAAAAATATTAAGAAATTAATTCATATTATGTATGTACATACACATACACACACGTGAACACCCACCTAGATATACTATACAGAAATGAAGAGACCAATCCACATGTTCCTTAAATCTTTATCTCTACATGTATGGCAGCCATATCAGTGTCTGTTGAATTCCAACACAGACAAAAAAAATTGTCAGTAGTTTATAGAATACAATAAACAAAACTCAAAGACATGTCTGTAAATAATAAAACAAGAGAAAATGATAGTGCTGAAGTGGTCCCACGGCTGTATATATACACAGATACATCATATACACACACATTAAGAAGTATAACATCAAATACAAACCATTTAAATTCATTAAATAAATATAATTAGCTGTCAAAACACACTTTTGGACAGGACACCGGTGTAAGTCTAATCGATTACTCATAAACGGACAAATATATAACATACAATACAATAATATACAAGTCCTGCGAATCAATCAGTAGTGTGAAACAAAATAGAGTCCATATTTAGGGGCAGCTGTAGTCGTGAACCAATGGGAGGGTCGATGGTTCGATCCCCGGGCCCTATGGTCAACATCAAAGTGTCCTTGGGTATGAAACTGACCCCAGAACTGCTCCTCTGGCACGGCCCCCCCTGTGTGAGTGTTTCCTCTCCTGATGAGCAGGTGCTGGATGCTGCTGTGTGCTGTGCAGCTCTCTGAGTGGTTGTAAAGTGCTATATAAAGGCAGTATATTTACCATCTAAGCCTGTAGACCGCTTCTCAGTGACTGTGGATGTAAATGTTGATTTGATAACAACTGGAACAAACTAAATCTACTTCTGAAACACGAGCCAGGCATTCAGAAGGAGTTGTCACAGTTTTACAACTCAAGTGGTAATAAGGGGCCATCCTACACTGCGTGGCACTCACACACTACATTGCTGACTATGTTTCAAACCATAGATTACTGGTGGCAAATGTTTTAGTATTTCCCTACAACATCTGACCACTGTAAATTGTCAGGGACTATTTTTAGCCACATATTATTGCATATTTGGTTCTCTAGTGCGGGTTTGGGTGATTGAGGATTGTGGATTGAGTAAAAAATACACAACCGTGGGTGCATGGCAATACAGGAACATGTTGCTCTGTGTGGCTCATTGTCGTGACCGGTCTTTGTGCACAACAATGAAGCTTTAGTACTTGTGTCCTGCTTGCTTGGACAGGAGAATTACACTGCTCACAAAACTATGGTCTGACCATTTGCTGGAATATATAGTAAAATTAAAAATGATGGTGAGTTGATGAAAACACGTTAGGTCATTGTGATTAGCTTAGCTGTTTTAGAACCATGAGAGCAGTGATGTGATAAACCAGCAGGCTTGTTGGACGCACACAGTGGTGGAAGAAGGAAGTAGCAATACTACATTTTAAAAGTAAAAGTACAAAAGTATTGGCATCCAAATGTACTTAAAGTACCAAAAGTAAAAGTACGCCTTATGCGTGATGGCTCTTTCAGAATCGTATACATATTGAGTTACTGGGTTAATATTATGATTAATCATGTGTTTTTATAACCGCTGGTAAATGTAGAGCTAATTTGAATAACTTTATATTCTGCTGCTGGATATCTTAACCTATACATACAGCCACGGAAAAAGAGACCACTTCAGCGTTATCCTTTTCTCTGGTTTTATTATTTATAGGGCTGTCTTTGAGTTAAATGATATTATTGTATTCTATAAACTACTGACAATTTTCTCTGTGTTGGAATTCAACAGACACTGGAATGGCTGCCATACATGTAGAGATAAAGATTTAAGAAACATGAGGAGTGGTCTCCTCATTTTTTCCAGAGCTACTGTATATGTGAACGTTTATTTTATTATTGATTTAGATGTTGTATTTGCTTATAATCTGAGCCTAAAAAGTAACTCGTAACAAAAGGTGTCAAATACTGTATATGTAGTGGAGTACAAAATTGCTTCTAAAATGTAGTGGAGTAGAAGTATGAAGTAGCATTAGCATTAATAAGCAGTCCTTGAGTAAATGTATTTGTTTTACTATCCAACACTGGGACTTGCTGCTGTTTAAAGTTAAAATAATATTAATGTTCATGAACACTCAATACATGCCTATGAGCCACCATCCACTGTCCTACTGTTACACAGCTACCTCTGTGTTTACACACGAGGTGTTCTGATCAATGAACTGCGTGTTTCGGTGCCAGGTGACATGCCGAAGCTGGTGCGTGGGATGCGTCTGTTGAACCAGGCAGACCCCTGTGCTGAGGTTCTGATCCAGGAGACAGGAGAACATGTTCTGGTCACCGCTGGGGAGGTTCACCTGCAGCGCTGCCTGGACGACCTCAGAGAACGGTAAGTGTGGGAACCCTCCAAAAGTGTGTGTGTGTCAGGAACAAATATCGTCCTGTCCAGAACCTGTCACCTGGTGCATTGATACTAATAACTGTGCTCCTAAATGATGTGTTCTTCCCCTTCTCGTTCTTCTCTCTGTATGTATTTCCTGTCTGAGTCAGATTGATGTCTCTGAGTGTGTTTCTCTGTTCTGGCTTCTGTGTAGTGACTGTGTGCTTGTGTTCTGTGTTGTAGCACAGATTGAATACAGTGTGTGTTCATACTGAGTGACTCACATCTGAGAGAGACAAGATGATCTGTTTCCATTTTCAGCAGCATCGTTCTCTGGCTGTCATATAGACTCTCTCTGTCTGGACACAGCGGCTCACTGACAGACTGGCACACATATTTTACAGAACTGTTATGTTGAGGTAACATCAAGTATAGGGACCGTTATTTTTGCTGTTT
This sequence comes from Eleginops maclovinus, assembly GCF_036324505.1. Lineage (NCBI taxonomy): Eukaryota > Metazoa > Chordata > Actinopteri > Perciformes > Eleginopidae > Eleginops > Eleginops maclovinus. Next base: position 34,353,333 of record NC_086352.1, on the reverse strand, counting down.
CCAGAACCACTTCTGAGCTTCATATTAAACAGCGCAACATACATTTCCACACAAAATGCTGCATGGTAAAGTCTGTTAAAGTGGATTGTTCTTCCTTTGGCGTGCAGTTCATTTAAATATCACAACAGAGCCTGAAACTACAATAGTGGTACTAACTAATAATAATAAATATACATTACGAGTGTTGTTGCATAAAGTCCTGAGAAGCATCATAAACGGAAATTAATGATTGGAATGGATGGATGAAAAATATATATCATTTACTTTGAACAAGGGGTCAAAGAATGCGTTTGCCTCCTAACCAATCCGAGCAACTGGCAGCTTTGGCCATGGTTTAAGTGTGAAAGGCGGAATGGATGTTAGCGTAGATGCTTTAGTGCATCACTTGTATGAGAACTGCAGAGTGTTTCTTTATAAAAGAACAGCAACGAACAGCACTGGCACTATGTTCAATGAACAACAGAGATCAGAGCTTAGTGAGTCGTAAAGGGATCGATACGTCTGGGCAGGCGAGCTAAAACTCAATAGCACGCCTTCCTTCCTTCCTTCCTTCCTTCCTTCTTTCCGTCATACCCTGCTTCCCTCCTTCCTCCCTTCCTTCCTTCCTTCCTTCCTTCCTTCTTCCTTCCTTCTTTCCTTCCTTCCTTACTTCCTTCTTTCCTTCCTTCCTTCCTTCCTTCCTTCCTTCCTTCCTTCCTTCCTTCCTTCCTTCCTTCCTTCCTTCCTTCCTTCTTTCCATCATACCCTGCTTCCCTCCTTCCTCCCTTCCTTCCTTCCTTCCTTCCTTCCTTCCTTCCTTCCTTCCTTCCTTCCTTCCTTACTTCCTTCTTTCCTTCCTTCCTTACTTCCTTCTTTCCTTCCTTCTTTCCTTCCTTCCTTCCTTCCTTCCTTCCTTCCTTCCTTCCTTCCTTACTTCCTTACTTCCTTACCTCCTTCTTTCCTTCCTTCTTTCCTTCATTCCTTCCTTCCTTCCTTCCCTCCTTTCTCCCTTCTTTCCTTGTTTCCTTCCTTCCCTTCTTCCCTCTTTTCCTCCTTCCTGCCTTCCTTCCTTTCTACCTTCCTAACCTCCCTATTTCCTTCCTTCCTTCCTTCCTTTATTCTTTCTTTCATTTCTTCCCTTCTTCCCTCTTTTCCTCCTTCTTGCCTTCCTTCCTTTCTACCTCCCTAACCTCCCTATTTCCTTTCCTCCTCACTTCCTTCCTTCCTCCCTTCCTTCCTTTCTTCCTTACTTTCCTCCTTTCCTCCTTCCTTCCTTGAAATTCAAAAGCACATCTTCTCAACGTTATATTTCTTGAAGAGTTACTGTAACTTAGTAAACTCTGAAGCCTTTAGATGTTGCAAATACAGCGAATAGCTTTTAAATCCTGAAGCCTTAACATCTGACTTCCTGTTCTGTACATGATCAGTCAAGTTTAGCTTTAGTACTCAAAATGTATGATTTTTGAAATATTTGTTTACCCTGCCCTATGATAAGCAGACTGTTAGGTAGAAGGATCTGTAAACGATAAACAAGACAAAAGCCTGTAGACAAACGACTACACAACAACATTATTCTCATAACCGTTAAATAAGGCAATCCCATAAGTATTTGGGGAAATTTATTGATTACTATTTTCTGCATTACCCCCCCTTTTACACCAGCATTGCACCTGCATTCCATTATTAAATTGTATAACACCCTTATTATACCCATATTACACGGTTATTCCACACATATAACATCCATGTTACACCAATATTACACTGAAATTACACATGAAAACACCCCATTACATCTATAATACACTTAATTACACCCATGTTATGCCCATGTAACACCGTAATGACACTTTTATTACACACACATTTTTCATATGGGCACAGCCTGTGAAATGCCTGTAAGAATTGAAGGGTTAGTCCTAAACTGCCTGTAGCTCCCCCTCTACACAGATCACACTGAAGACACCTCTACGGCTTTCTAATTTCACCTACATACAGTACAGCCAGGACCTATCAGATATAATGCATAGGGGGTCAAATTAGAGACAAATGGTTTTCTCTTCTAACATTTTAGAAAGCTGCTGACTGCAGAGGTCGGAAGCACATTGTAAACATTGTCCCACATATCGCATGTGCTTTTTATCCTCAGCTTGGGCATACAGTGTGTGACAGCATGTTGCTAGCTTTAGCTGGGTGTCGACTTTGTGAGAAGCATGTATTCATTAGTTTATTGATACCATCTTTTTTGAAGTCACTTGCTATGGAATTGCCGCTGTGTTCATCTATCAAAGCTGTGGCCATCCCAGCAGGGGAAAAAAAATCACTCAATTCATATAAAGTCTAAGCAGCCCGGCACTGCTGCTGATGTGATAATAACACGAAATATGAGGTAGTTAGCAGAGCGGCTCTTTATTGAAGTGCAGAGATATAATACAGACTGAGCCGCTGAAGCCAAATGGAATATTGTTTTGTTCTCTCTTGTAGACTTCAAAGTTCAACTCATAAATAACTATATATATAGGACATAAAACAATAAAGCAAATACAAAAACAATACAAATAGTGTGAGTATAAAATAAAATTGTGCAAAGAATGTTGGTAGAACAATGTGCTGGTAATGCAAGTGAAATATTTATAAATATATAGTAAAATAGAATAAGATGAGCTAAATTATTTACAGTGAAATAAAATACTATTGTCAGTCATGAAGGAAGAAGACACTTTGAAAAAACAATTTGTTTTTATTTTAAAGCATAAACACATTTTTGATGTTGAATATGCAGAAGATTGTGAAATAGAATACTGTTGCAACATACTCAACTCAGTTTGTGATGCTAAACTTTAGCTGATTAGCATATTGACATGTTAGGTTCATAATTGTTAGCATGTAGAGGTGTGCTAGAAAATAACACAACCCATGATAACACAAAACCCTTCAAAAAATAGCTGTATGTGTTCTCTGTAGTGTTGGGAGGGTTACCACAGTGTTCTTGTTTATGTTTGCACTGTGGGACTGCCAGAAACGGTATTTCAATTTTCTGTATGTGCAATAACACCTGTGGAAACTTTGACAATAAAGCAGACTTTGACTTTGAAACATATAATTTGTAACAATTACCAGAAACCTCTAAAAACAGTAAACTAAGTAAGAAAACTTAGTACCAAAATATGAAAGTAGTGTATGATTGCCTCTTTTTTTTAACGTAACTACATTTACCTTCTTTGTGTATCCTGATCATATAATTATTTGACATGTAATCCATTACTCCCCAAACCTTGTACTGTTAGTTGAAGTAATTAGAAGGCCAATGTTAGTATTTGAGTGATTTAAAAAGGAAAATCATTCTTCATATACTGGACTGAAATCCATTGGCAGCTTTGTTGGTGATGACATCGTCTTTCCCCTTGGACACATCTCTCTCCTGATATCATCCTGCTGGCTGATGGGATGTGCTTATTGACCAAAAGCACAAAATAATCCACTTCTAAATGAAATGAAGAGGCATCACAGATCGGTTCAACCAAAACAGATCAGGACTTGGGCTGACACTTTAACTGAAAGCAAATGGCTTGATGCAGCAGGTTTTTAAGTATGTCTCGATGTTTGGCTCCACTCGTTGGCCTGTCTCCCAGAGCGTGCCTCACCACCCTTCATCACACAGAAAACATTAACAGTGAAAAGTGGTGAGCCTTGTTTTCACCAAACCCACTGCCTGGCTCTCAGGCAGTCATCTCAGACACTCCTTCCTCTCAGACTGCTTTCAGAGCTGTTTGGAAAACTAGAGGTGGCCATTTAAACAGCAGCGAGTTCCATCTGGCCACTCCACCATACAGGTCTGATTGCTGAGAGCCACAGAGGGGGACCCCTGTGGAGGGCCCTCATGCTGTTACAGTGGTCCCTGGCTTCTTGGGCATCTCATGTATTTATGTCATTTGCACCAAGCTCCTGCTCCTGTGGCAATTATATCAGGATTGGTCAGAGCTATGGATTTTTATAACTTGGAAACTGCTTCTGCCCAGAAACTGAGAGCTGAACAGAGCTGTGCGATGCACCCTGAGTGCACGTGGATACGAAATGCCACGTTACCATGAATGACTTGAGAGACAGCAGATGAGAGAGAGAGTAGATGGAGACAACAGGGGTCTAGAAATCTGGAAATTAGTTTTCAGTGTTTAATGTAACGAGGCTGTGTATCACAGCACAGATATACTGTCTTGTACATCTTTGGAAGTGAGATCTGATCAGAAACAACCTTTTTGAATGAATAAATAAACAGGCTGTGTAGGAGACAGTATGGAAGCCCATTTCTGCCAAAGAAAATACAAAATGTTTCCTGTAAGTCATGATTATGAATTTGCTGTTTCGTTATTAGGGGTAACTCATTATTTTAACTTAAAATCTCATTATTTGGATTAAAATGAATTTAACATTTGTTATTAGTTTGAGTTTATCAGTTATAATAAGGAAGATACATTCTTTTCTTTTCTGTGGCGGACATGGGCTTCCATAAAACAGACCCCTAACCTCCTGATCTGAAATATTAAGTCAGATGCGTGTAGATATATGTAATATTTGTTAAGGTTTCATAATCTGATGCACTACCAAATGCACATGCACTTGTATTAAAGGGGCCCTAAAATGATTTTTGGGGTGTTCCCTCTCCTGTATTGTGTTTTAAAGGTTTTTGTGCATGTCAATGGTCTGCAAAGGCTAAAATCCCTGTGTTCCCTCCCCTGAAACTCCTCACTTGGAGTCCTTTGTTAACTTTAGGAACATAGTGAAATCACTACATAACACTCGCCCCTCTATTGGCCAGCACTCCAACACATTGTACAGGATAGGCTAAGGGCCTGGATATCTCTAAATGGTAGACAAATCACAGCAGAGCCGGCCAGTTAACCATCCAGAGCAGACTGGGCTCTGGTTTTAGACAGAGGCTGAAAAGAGGTGCTGCAGCACAGGCAGTATGAGAAACATAAAGAGCTTTTTGAACATTAAAGCATGGAGACATGTCCCAGGAGAGACATTACAATTGAAAATGAACATTTTAAGGCCCCTTTAAACAGAAGTAAATGCACCTCCCCGCTCACACACAGAGAGAGATACATAGCTCAAGAACACTGACAAAGCTTTTTCTTTGTTGGATTGGGTTCTTTTCACAGTCAGTAATGAATAAATCCTTGTATCTGCGAGCAGCCTGGCAGCGACCATGAAAAGAAAACCTAATTTTAATGGGATGAAATCAAAGCTATTTCAAAGGGAAACAGTCTGCCTCAAAGAAACACTTTGGAGACTAACAGAGCAGAGGCAGACAGCGACAAAAGAAAGAATGAGACAGATGTAGCAGACAGGTGTGGGCAGCACAAGGTCCAGATCTCTATAACTGGCTGGGGTTCCGTCTGCTTCTGCACACACTGATAAAACACACTCATATAATGCTGATAGCTCTGTGGCATTTTTTTATTTTTATTTATGGTTTATTTGGTAGGGACAGATACAATATACATTGACAGACTGAAAACAGTTATCCGATGCAAGTATCGTAGTGTTTATAGCGAATGCTAGTTTGCAACACTCGTCCCTAGAAGAGCTTTTATGGAACTAGGAAATTACAACAGTGAGGTGAAATAGAGTTAAACAGAATACAGCACGATACAATAATGCATACGTTAAATAGACATGGGTACATGTTTGTTGTTGGATTAACCGGGATTTGGTAGCTCTCTTAAAAGTGGTGAAGTTAGCAGCAGATTTCAAGTGATCAGGTAGCAAGTTCCAGGACTTTGGTCCTTTCACAGAAAAAGCTGTCTGAGAAAAAGATGTTTTGCAGAATATGACCTTACAGTTGCCAGTAGAAGCTGCTCTGGTGGGTCTGCCGCAGCTCTGTAATCTCTGGATGTATTTGCAGAGAGACTGAGGAGCAAGTCCATTTACACATTTGAACACAAGCTTTACATAATGAAAGTCAATAAAATTAGCAAAACTTCAAATCTCACTGGTCCGCTGCCTGACCTGCAGTGTGTCACGCTGACACAAACATATAGGGTTGGGAGGATTACTTTAAAAATGTATTCTACAATCAGTGACCTTATCTGAGTTTCAAAGTAAAAAAGTAATGTAGCCTGATTACTTTCAGTTACTTTTGGATTACCTGCGATATTAAATGCGATGCAAAAAATACAACCGAGGAGAAATATCAATGCGATGTTTTTTACTGAAGTGTGCTATGTACATATTTAATGACAACAGAACAATGTGACGTTAGAAAAGAAGAAACCAAGATATTTAGGATCAGAAAGTGTCCTTCAGGCTTGGCCAACAGAACAGTAAGATGCATTTAAAATACATATATTTTAAATTAAGAATGAATGTATTCTGATTGAAAACCAAAAAATAATTTTCAGACAGCATGTCTACCTTATATATCCATCTTTATTTCAAAATGTATTTCAACATTGTAATCCTGCTGGTAATCCCCATCTTTATTTTGTTTTACAGTTATCTGATCTGTTTATTGTGACTGTTAGAGATACACTTACATTTTTCAATCCTGATTACGTAATCCTGTTACATGTAATCCGTCCCTTTTATAGGTACCAGATGATGTGTCCATATGTCTCTTTTTATCTGGCAAACAGAAACAGAAGATATTCATTTTACTGTTTTGTATGACAGGGGAACCGGGGAAGATAACAAAAATTGTTAGAATACAACCTGTTCGTTATTGATTGATTGTTTTATCTCAATTTAACACGCAAAACGTATCAGCTGTTACCATTTAAAAATGTATACGACTATGATGATAAAATCACACTGGCCTGGAGCTGATGGAGGACAACGGAGACCCAAATGATCCGTCATTAGCATCACTAACAGGAGTTTCACTTGTCTTTTTAAAGGTTTGCTAAAATTGAGATCAGCGCGTCCAAGCCCATCATTCCTTTCAGAGAAACCGTGGTGCGTCCGCCCAAAGTGGACATGGTGAATGAAGAGCTGGGCCATCAGCACAAAGTCGCCATCCACCGGGTCAGTCCGCAACACATTCAAAGAACTGCGGTCCATACCAATATATGACCAGAGGATACAAAGCTTCTGTCTTTGTCACATTTTTCTTCTAAAAGTTGTGTTAAAGTGACATGTGTAACTATACTTTGATCGTGAAACAATTGAGCAGTAAGATTTCTTAGATAAGTATCATCACTCAGTTTCACACATGTTGGTGTGTATGTTTGGGTTGCTAGGTGAAAGAAGAGGCCTCTCAGGGACGTTCATCTGACACGCTCCATGTGGACCCCAGTGGCCTGGTCACCCTCGCCACCCCCAACAGGCTGGCCTCCGTCAGCGTGCGGGCCGCCCCCCTGCCACAAGGTAAGACCGCACACAGCAACAGAAAAAAATCAAAGAGATCAAAGTATCGTTGACTTTTACAATCAAGTGGTGCAGGAATGAGAACTAGAACCCAGGAATGACTCTATAAGCCCAATATAAGGTCTGTGGTTAAACAAAGAGATTTTCAAATGTAGTTCTACGACATAAAATACATCAGTAAATACCCTACTGGTGAACGTCTGAAGCTTTTGTGTCATAAACAGTGTTGCCACAGTTACCTTGAAAAGGTAATCTAATTACTCCTTTAAAAAGTAACTTAGTTACTTCACTGATTACTTGATTTTAAAAGTAACTAAGTTAGATTACAAGTTACTTTATTAGTTATTTTTAGCAGCTGCCAACAACACCCCCTTCACATTCACATTTGATGTAGTGTTTTTGAAGCTTATTGAATACTGTCATCTTTAGCTGACACAAACTCAAAATAGTGACTGTATTTCCAGCTAGAAAACACGCATCTCTCTCCTCCCTCCATTGTTGTTTACGTTTGTGTCGCTGCGTGGTATTACACGTGAGTTGTCCTCATGCTGAAAACGTGACTTAATTGTCGCATAGACGTCACTCCCCGAGACGCAAGAAGAAAGCAAACATATACAGTGGGGCAAAAAAGTATTTAGTCAGCCACCAATTGTGCAAGTTCTCCCATTTAAAAAGATGAGAGAGGCCTGTAATTTTCATCATAGGTATACCTCAACTATGAGAGACAGAATGAGAAAAATAAATCCAGGAAATCACATTGTAGGATTTTTAATGAATTTATTTTCAAATTATTGTGGAAAATAAGTATTTGGTCAATAATTAAAGTTCATCTCAATACTTTGATATATACCCTTTGTTGGCAATGACAGAGGTCAAACGTTTTCTGTAAGTCTTCACAAGGTTTCCACACACTGTTGCTGGTATTTTGGCCCATTCCTCCATGCAGATCTCCTCTAAAGCAGTGATGTTATGGGGCTGTCGCTGGGCAACACAGACTTTCAACTCCCTCCAAAGATTTTCTATGGGGTTGAGATCTGGAGACTGGCTAGGCCACTCCACGACCTTGAAATGCTTCTTACGAAGCCACTCCTTCGCTGCCCTGGCGGTGTGTTTGGGATCATGGTCATGCTGAAAGACCCAGCCACGCTTCATCTTCAGTGCCCTTGCTGATGGAAGGAGGTTTTCACTCAAAATCTCACGATACATGGCCCCATTCATTCTTTCCTTTACACGGATCAGTCGTCCTGGTCCCTTTGCAGAAAAACAGCCCCAAAGCATGATGTTTCCACCCCCATGCTTCACAGTAGGTATGGTGTTCTTTGGATGCAACTCTGCATTCTTTCTCCTCCAAACACGACGAGTTGAGTTTTTACCAAAAAGTTCTATTTTGGTTTCATCTGACCATATGACATTCTCCCAATCCTCTTCTGGATCATCCAAATGCCCTCTAGCAAACTTCAGACGGGCCTGGACATGTACTGGCTTAAGCAGGGGGACACGTCTGGAACTGCAGGATTTAAGTCCCTGGCGGCGTAGTGTGTTACTGATGGTAGCCTCTGTTACTTTGGTCCCAGCTCTCTGCAGGTCATTCACTAGGTCCCCCCGTGTGGTTCTGGGATTTTTGCTCACCGTTCTTGTGATCATTTTGACCCCACGGGGTGAGATCTTGCGTGGAGCCCCAGATTGAGGGAGATTAGCAGTGGTCTTGTATGTCTTCCATTTTCTAATAATTGCTCCCACAGTTGATTTCTTCACACCAAGCTGCTTACCTATTGCAGATTCAGTTTTCCCAGCCTGGTGCAGGTCTACAATTTTGTCTCTGGTCTCCTTTGACAGCTCTTTGGTCTTGGCCATAGTGGAGTTTGGAGTATGACTGTTTGAGGTTGTGGACAGGTGTCTTTTATACTGATAACGAGTTCAAAAAGGTGCCATTAATACAGGTAACGGGTGGAGGACAGAGGAGCCTCTTAAAGAAGAAGTTACAGGTCTGTGAGAGCCAGAAATCTTGCTTGTTTGTAGGTGACCAAATACTTATTTTACCGAAGAATTTACCAATTAATTCATTAAAAATCCTACAATGTGATTTTCTGGATTTTTTTTTCTCATCCTGTCTCTCATAGTTGAAGTGTACCTATGATAAAAATTACAGGCCTCTCTCATCTTTTTAAATGGGAGAACTTGCACAATTGGTGGCTGACTAAATACTTTTTTGCCCCACTGTATATTTTCACTAAGGAGAATGATAAAAATAGTAACGCACAGTGACTTGGATAAGTAACTTTAATCTGATTACAGGTTTGGAAATAGTAACGCATTAGATTACTCGATACTGAAAAAAGTGGTCAGATTAGAGTAACGCGTTACCCTCTGTCTGAAACCAGAGCCCAGTCTGCTCTGATTGGTTAGCTGGCCAGCTTTGTGGTGATTGGTCAAGACCTTAGAGATGTTGGCCCCTTAGCCTGTACCATAGAATGTGTGCTAGCCAATAGAAATGCAAATGTTACGTAGTGATGTCACTATGTTCAGGAAGTAGTCCAATGGCACATCACCCCCATTTTCATCCACGTTCACTGGCTCGCCGTCAAATCTCTGATCCAGTACAAAACCCTCCTGCTCACATACAAGTCTCTCCATGCACACGCACCCCCAGTACTTATCGGACCTACTCCACCCCTACACCCCATCTCGCAGTCTGCGGTCCTAGGACTCGCCTGCGAACTGTTGGACAGGGCATGTTATAGCCCCCACCCTCTGGAACGCACTTCCCTTGAAAAGCGCAATAAAAATGTAATCTATTATTATTGTCGTGGTATATTGACCACATAATGTTTATGACGTTACAATGCAAACTGGTGCTTTTTGGACCTTGTTGAATACGGTCCTGGTTAACATGTTGTATCGCGCATGCGCAGCCAAGTTGGAGTTCAACGTGGAGTAAAGATGTGAACGACATAGCGGTGTCCGTCTCCTTAATACACCACAATTATTATTAATGGAGGCGTTTCAGGCAGGGGGGGAGTGTGTTGGAGGGAATCTGGGATTTAAGCTTTGCAGACCATTTACATGCACACAAATATTAACACTACAGGGAAGGGAAGAGTCCAAAAAGCAGAATAGGTCCCCTTTAATCATAAACTGAGGATTATGATAAAAGTCCTCTTCTTCTGAAACTAAATAAAGTTCACAACTTTTTCCAAGGTTTTAAACAGTTCTCCGTCTATTGCACACATCTTTATATATCCATCTGAACTCATTAAAATCAGCTTGTTCCTACGTGAGAGAGAGGGAACGCTCGGTGTACACTTCCCTCTGACTTCACCTCGGCCCTGCTGGGTTTTATTCCTAAAGATCAGGAAGTGATTTATGACTCTGGTGAGTGTTGTGTTTGGCAGAAGAGCAGCTCTGTGTCAGCAAGACCAGGTTAAGCACCACTGAAATAAAACTGTCATGTCGGTTCTCTGTCAGATGTGACGTCTCTGTTGGAAAGCAGCACGGAGCTCATCCGGACTCTGGAGCAGGTGAACATGTCCCTGAGGGAGGGGAGGAGCGTGGACATCAGCCCAAGGACTCTGGAGGCCATCGCTGGATTCAAAGCCCAGCTGGAGGAGCTTCTGCAGGGGCGGAGGTGGAGGAACGCTGTGGAGCACATCTGGGCCTTCGGGCCCCGCAGGTTTGTGCCTCCTCCTGGATAGATTTAGAGCACAAAATAGTAGATATTCAGTTTGATCTCACATGCAATATAACATTCTGCAGATGATAACAACAGAACCCAGATTAGACTGACCGTTTCCTAAAGAAGTTTGACCTTTATTTACCTCAACTTTAGAAGCAAGAACCAGTTTGGTTTTTAGGAGAGGCCTTTATTCCTAATTTGCTCTGTTTTTACGAATATGTTTAGATATTAAATACTGTGTTCTACTACTGCTGTATGTATCAGTTTTAAGTTGCCAGTGTCAGTAGCCTGGCTATTTAAAAAAAGCGGTTTTGTGCAGCATGTCCTGTAAACACCAATACAGCCCCGGAAACAATTCAGAGACCACTTCAGCATTATGAGTTTCTCTGCTTTTACTATTTATAGTTATTTATTTCAGTTAAATGATTTATTTAATGTATGTTATAAACTACTGACAACATTTCTCTGTGTTGGAATTCAATAGACACTGGAATGGCTGCCATACATGTAGAGATAAAGATTTAAGAAACATTTGGAGTGGTCTTTTAATATTCCGAAGCTGTATATTCTTACCAGCCATAATATAGTCTGCAATGTTTAATCTCCATATTCTAATACGCTTTGGAACCAAAAACGTACCAGGTACTATCCATAACTTCAGTGAACTGAAAACCATAAAGTGTGACTGCTAATGTTGTCCTGTGTCAGTTGGATGGTGAAATTAGAAACGTTTTAATGCAGCATTTAAATAACTGTTAAAATATTGTATTTTATTTAAAATCATATGTTGTGAATGAGGCTGTGCTGCATGCCTGGGTTTGGTATGAACACATTATTTGTATTATTCTAAACATTACCATTCAGCGTGTTACTCTTCCTGTTTCCAGATATGGTCCCAACATCCTGCTGAACAGTGTGGAGGGCTACCAGCGGCCCTCGGTGTGGCAGTGTCTTTGTCGGGGGGGCGGCGCCGCTGAGGCCGGAGCTCAGACCCCCTTCACTCGTGATTTAGACAACAGCATCGTCAGCGGCTTCCAACTCGCAACCCTGTCAGGGCCCATGTGTGAGGAGCCATTGATGGGGGTCTGCTTCTCCCTGGAGAGGTGGGACATCCAGTCTGCTGCCCCCCAACATCAGGACTCTGTGGAAGAGGACTCCATATCCCATGAGGCTTCAGCTGACGGTAAAGCGGAGGAAAGCAGTGAGACCCCTGCCCAGCCGGTGGGTCTGGTATCAAGGCCAAGCCAGGCTAGGCGCAGACCTGAGGGCCCCCCCCAAGGCTGCTATGGGCCGGTGTCTGGTCAGCTGATCGCTGCCATGAAGGAAGCGTGCCGCCACGCCTTCCAGGCTCAGCCGCAGAGACTCATGGCCGCCATGTACACCTGCGAGATCATGGCCACCGCCGAGGTGCTGGGTGAGCTGCTGATCACACACACACACACACACACTAATGGTCTAATAATGGTCACTTACTCCATTATTAGACCATTTTTTATTGCTTTCATTCGTTTGTTAATAACAACGGTGAAACCATCATACAAGAAAAGGTTCTTTGCTGCATACTTTGAACTCTAAACTCCAGGTGGCTTTGCCTCTGATCCAGCTTCCACCTCCCGCTGTTTCACCGCTCGTACTTCTGTTTTATATATTACATTTATTTGATTTGATTAATGTAGGTTCTGACTAGCAAACTTTAGACTTAATGGGTTTATTTATATTTTTAAACAATAAAGCATCCACTCTGGGTAGGCAAGTCATTCATAGTAACTCCTAATGACTCATTTCAACATTTCAAGATGATTTCAAATGTAAAGCTAGCATTTTCTGATAGTAGTATTTCAGCGGAGTCTGTCTCCAGAGTTCTCTTCAGAGAAGCCAAGAGGGAATTTCAGATTGGAAGTCTTTAGAACCTTATTGGTTAGTTTACTAAAGCTGCTTTTCTTTAATGGATTTAAAGAAAGTTAAAGTCCACCAAGTCTCCAAGCTAGCTTTCACTTCTCTGTGTTTCCACACAGAATTTTGGAGTCCAAATTTGAAGCTTAATGAGTATCAACTACTGCTCTGGATAATTGAACAACTCAACATTTTCCTAAAGCTAAAAATGTTATCTTTTTGTTAGTACTAGAGTTAAATTCAGAGTCTAAGTCTGACTGTGTGCTGTGTATGATTTAAAGGATGTCACATAAATGTTTTCTATAAATAAAAGAGATCAAGATTTTAATTGATGTGACATGATATGATATATTATCAATAAACACCGTATTGATTATAATACATCTGCTTTTTCTTCCTTTTCCAGGCAGAGTGTACGGCGTGCTGGGGAAGCGCGAGGGCCGGGTCCTCCATGAGGAGATGAAGGAGGGCACAGACATGTTCCTCATCAAGGCCGTCCTGCCCGTCGCTGAGAGCTTCGGATTCGCCGACGAGATCCGCAAGAGGACCAGCGGACTGGCCAGCCCACAGCTGGTCTTCAGCCACTGGGAGGTAAATACTGTATATAACAAATGTGTTTTACATTTACTCAAGTACAATACTTGAGTAAATGTAAAATACATTATATATGTTGGATTCTTAATCTTGAAGAAAGGAATAGGCAAATAGAATCCAAGAAGCTTCTCGTCAAGTTTAACAGCATTTATTAATAAAATGATACGATAAATCTACACAGCTGAGGTCCTCCCCCACGTTACTGACCACAGTCCACGTTGAAGCAGTTAATCTGTCTACAGCTGCGTGGAAAAGGCCTCCATCTCCTGTTTACATCACGCATTTCTACTCTCTGGTGTTACCTAAATGAATGAAGAGTGTTCGAGAGTGCTGTCTTACACTCCTTAGTTTTAGCAGGCAATACCTCCTTGACTTTTCCTCCAGCTTATACGTTTATAGGAGCTTCTGTGGCAACGCTACTGTCTGAATGTTTGTTTGCAGAGGAGATAACTCCATTCATCGTCTGTAAATAAGGCGGTCAACAGTGGAAAAATCTGAACTTCCTGAAGCCATTGTATGCAGACACACGTGTGCTCACACAGCTGCAGGGAACGGAGCGCACTTGCTGTGGGTCACTCAGGCAGTTTGGGTAATGAGACAGCTCCCTCAGGGGAGTAGGGATCAAAGCTGCGGTACACAACATGTGCATTAGACCGTTATACCTGCTGCGGCACACACACTCACACACACGCTCTCAGCGTCCCACAGGCCATATGGATGGTGTCAGTTGGGGTAATGGGGGAAGTCGTCTGAATCTCCGCCTCATGTCATGTGTTTCAGAGTTCAGTGTGTCACATGTTTCAGAGCTAATCCTGTATGTGCTCTATCTTTAAAGATGATGAGACACCATGACACACACTGCCATCTGCTTTACTAACATCAGTTATCCAGTAGCGTTGGCTACTATAGAATCCACAAACAATAGGGTTCTGCTTAAATATCGGACCTGTTTACTCACACACACTCATAACTCAGTCAGTATGAGTCCCAAAGTCACATTAATGCATTTCTAAGGTTCACACAAACTTGTGTTCATGTCATTTAACTGATGCTGTTATCTAAAGTGACTAACACACTTCAGCTCCAACAGGAGCCTTTGCACACATACTATACTTAGGCCGCGTTCACACCAGCCCTGTTAAGTACGGTTGAATCGCACCCTGGAGCGTTTAACCCCTGGGTGCGACTCGTTTGGGTTGGTGTGAACGCAGTCCGAGCCCTCTGACGTGAACTCAACAACCGGACTCTGGTCCGCCTAAAAGAGTTGATCCCGGACCGCACACTAGTGAACTCTGGAGCAGTTCATTGCTGGTGTGAACGCAGTCAACACCAAAACATAGGAAGCGTAGCATTTACACGTCATAAGAACGCCGATCTTTAGCAAAAGAATGAATTACATTATCAGTGCGGACGCCTGCAGTCAAAAGGGTTTTCATTCCACGCTTTGCAGACTTTCATTGTCTGACTGGCGTAAAGCCATTTTAAACTCTTGGACCTGCTCACTGGAATCTGCTTTACAGCATGTAACTAGGTGGTAAACAATTTATAAACATAAACCTTTGCGCAGTCCAGACTCGTGGATATATACAAAACTATACAAAAACAGTATTATTGTAACTCATGATTATTTAATTAATTTAAAATACATTTAAAGACTATACAGCCTTCTTGCCAACTGAAACATAACATATGTATCTCTAGAATGGAACTGATTGCAGTGAAAAGGGGCTTGTGTGGGTCTCCAGTGTCAGAGCTCTGAAAGAAACCAAACTAAGAAGTTCCAAAGATGAGCAGTAATCCAGATACACTAACAGTCCTAAGGTTAGAGAGCAAAATAAACTGAACATTTATTAACTATTTGGACAGAAAGCTGAAAAAATGAAAGCTTTATCACAATATCTCAGTTATAAGAGAAACTACTGAGTGAACTGTAGCTGTCATAACCCTTTGCATGTGAACCATGACCTTCCCATCTCGCAGCGCCTTGCGACACACGCACACCCCCCCCCCCCAAGCAGCAGTCATTGTCTTTGCCTCATTATAAATTGTCTGTCTGATTTCATTTATGTGCAGACGCTTCTTCACAAAGAGTCGTCGTCCCCCCCCCCCCCCGCTTAGTGCTGATGTCAACATTCTTCCTGACAGCGATTTGATATGGCCAGGATATTGGATTAGCATATGAATGAGCACCGAGGCAGGGAGCGCAGATTCTGAGCTTGGTATTGTGGAGGGCCCTGCTCCTTTGTTCAGCTGCAGACCGAGGAGCGGTGTGAATGAGTCTCGTATTGATCAGCCAGCATCTGTCGGACAGTACAACCCCCGTGTGTGTGTGTGTGTGTATGGTGTTAGGAAATGCATGTGTGTGTAACCTGCTAGTTCATAGACCTCGCGCAATATATTTACATTCTTTTATTTTCAATAAGTAAAATGAAACTTAAAATGTATCACATTACGTGTTCATATAAAGACACTTCAAATAACAATATCAGCCTAAAAAAATCAGTCACTCTTGTCATACATTTTTTTTAAACAAAAACATAGTGTAAACATTAAAAAAAGAGATCATATTGTAAATATTGTAGTTACATTTTTCAACATTTCATACTTGATTTAATAGTAAAATTAAAAAGGAAAATGTGGTTGTTGTTAATTCTACCATTAAATTAAAAATATATATATTCTCTGCAATTACAAAAAACAGGTCTCTGGTCCATGTCAGTCATCTTAAATGTATCTTCATCCACATTTTTAACACTAATATAGTAACTCAGGGTTCACTTTTTCCACTGTATCTCACAGCCTTCATCAGCAGATTGAGTCCCCATAAAAGCTGCTCATCATCAACCCACTGTCCCACGTCATTCAGGTCATGTGAAAGCAGGTATGTCCTCTCTCTGGACGCCCACACCTGAACACAGAACGGTCATGGTCAACGTCACTGTTTGAAACGACCTCGAGTGTAGAGATCTGTTTCCATGGTTTACAGCGTGATGCTCCAGAGACTGTAGTGCTGTGACGCATGCATTACTGCACTAATCTATACAAAACTGTAAGTGTTTTTCTCAATATACCAAACAGATCCCCCATTGTAGCATGCCTCATCCCCCTCTATCTCAGCCCTGTTCCTGAAGTGCTGATTCTGTGACTGTTCCTTTAAATGAACTAGCTGCTGCTGGCCACGCCCCTTTGGAGCTGCTGCTGACCACGCCCCTTTGGAGTTGCTGCTGAACACGCCCCTTTGGAGCGTCATGATCTCTCCTCTGAAGAGAGTTTTGTACCGGGAGAAACTCAGCTAAACGCTGCCGTGATTAAACGCCATATTATGTTCCAAACCACATCCAGCATTATCTCTGAAACAGTATGGAGCTCAAACGTTTCTCTCTCGGTTTACCACAAGGACAGGACCTTTATATTACACAGGGTTTCCCGCAGCCCTTAACAGCTTATCTCACGCCTGCCGCCCTAAACAAAAAAAATATGAGCGATATTCGCCGTGTTACTCTGTCCTGTTTTCTCTCATTCCAAACCGTGACCAACGCCTGCCTCCCGTCTCTGCAGAACGCATTTAAAAAAAGTAATAATAAAAAAAACGTGTCATGAATTCAAAAAACTAAAAATTGCAGTCTTCTTCATGCGACGAAGCAGGCCTACCTATCAAACATGTAATAGTATTATTGCAGCATCAATGAGTGAGAGGTAGAGGCGGTGTGTTTAGTATGTAACTCCACGAGTCCTTCTCCCTCTACTCATATATACAATACAACATTAGCTACATGCTATCTGAGGATAAAAACAACATCCGGTTACAAAATAAACAGTTTCAAAGTAAAACGGTTTTCAAAATAAGACAGTGTTGTAGTTGCTCATAATATTGATTATTATTTCTTACAAAACCCTGTTACACATAGTCTCTAGAGTGTTACTGATGCTTGTTAATGTAAACACAGACCATAATACGTCCAAAGCAGAATACAACTGTATATGGGGGAGGATAGCTTGGGACGTGTCACTTGGGCGGGACAAATGCAACTTTTCACTGCACCCTCCAGTGTGGAACAACTCAAAAAATGTCTAGCATAAGAAGACTGTTGGTCTTTGGATAGTTATTTAACATATATTTAACATTTGTTTTACAAAGCTCATCTTTTAATATTTAAATCCAGAATGCAGGGCGCCCTGCTGGCTGAACCGGTGTCCCTGCTCTCACGCCTCACTTCCTGTCACCCCTCCACACAGCCTCTCTAATGAAAATATACAATCCCTAAAATAAGCTTTAACAGAGATGTGATTTTCTCCCATGATGCCTGCCCTGACACTTGTCTGTGCCACGCTTCTGACTCGCTCACACACTCTCTGCTCGATGGTAGAGGCCAACCCCTCACATTCATCCAGTACAGAACCCCCCCATCACAGTCCAGGAAATCTCGAAATATGGGTTGGGGCATGTTCATTTAATTCAATGAGGGTTTTATATCCCATGCTTAAAAAAAAAAAAAAATTAGTTAAAACAAAGATGTGTGCTTAAGGGCGCCACTAGGGGGCGCCCCCCCCCCCCCCCCCCGCCAATTTGGCGCCCTAGGCGGTCGCCTTGATGGCCTGTAGGAAGAACCGGCCCTGGACATACCATCGAGCTCTGTAAACACCGCCGATGCTATCCGCCGCAGAGACAGGGCGCTGAAGCGTACACATCAGGCAGAGGAGAGAGAGGTAGTTATGTGTAGCTGTTATCCAGCATGCTAGCAAGTGTACTAGGCAAAGGGTTGGATGTAAAGTCGTTGTCACATACACAAAATACATATATATTCATACGCACGCACAAATAAGCCTAACGTGTAGGCTTTATAGCGTTCAACAAAACTGAGACTGACACATCCGGCATTAATTGAAATTGAGTCACCAAACAAAAACGATCCAACCTAGGGAAACACGTTTGAAGCAGTCTTATGTCAAACTCTACAAGCTAGCACTCCGACCAAACAGACTGCATAAACCACGACTCTGACGATAATCACACTTCGATAATAATGCGTTTACTAGCTGCTAACTAAACCACGGCGGGTCTGTTAACATAATCCAATGTCCCTCTCTACTCACCAGCTAGCTGATGTTCTCCGTCTTAGGGCAGTTTGACGCAGAGGGAGTTCAACTCGCAGAAATAGCTGCCAGTTCTATAGTAGGAGGGATCCGTGCAATATCCATCCATGCAATAATTATCTGTGCAATATCCATCAACATCCATAAGGAAAAAACTAAACTGCCAACTTTGGAGCTAGCCTAAAGTAAACAGAGAAACTCGCAAATTATCCGTGCGCCTAGGGTGCTTCTAATACATGCAGCCAGAGACGGACTCTGATGCTAACTTGCTGTAGAAGCCACCTAGCATTGCCACCTCCAACACCTCTCTCTCACCGCACAGCATCCTAAAGGACCTATGACTGGTGATGCATTGATGAGCACCCAACAGATGCTCCAGGTTTGCCTCCTGCAGCAGATGGATTCCAGCGCAGTGTCCATGCTCCGGCAGCACCCACACACACACACCAATCACTTCCACCCAGACGATGTAGGCCTGAGGGTAGAGTTGGAGCTGGAAATTGATCGTCTTGTAGGATCGTATGTTGGCCTATCCGGTGGTAGTCAGAAACTACAGGTCTGGCCCTCACGGGCTCAAACACGTAACCCATTACATTACTCATTTTCGTTAGCTGCCTATTACCAGAGAGTGTCCTACCATGCCAGTGACGTCATCAAAATTGGCAGCGTTCTAGTACTAACACACGCAATTTTTGTGTTGCTTAAAAGAGCTATGTATTGATTTTTTTTTTTTTGTCATTTATTTTTAATTGTCATATCCAACACTTTATCAGTGTTGATCAGTGACGTGCGGTGAGGGGAGGCAGGTGAGGCCGTGCCTCACCTGCCTCCCTCACCGTCATCATGAAAAGTAAAATGAAGAAATAAATGTAATGATCATATTTATCCAGTTGTTTGTATTATAAAGTTATTTTCCTTTTAATTTCACCAGTTTTACATTATTTTGATCCAAAATCGCTGAATTTTCATATTCACGTTCAAACACTGAGAACGGCTGCTCGGTGAGGCACCAACCTGCTGACATGCTATACAGTGAGACTGTAACTGCTGTCTGTATGTCGCTATTAAAATGTTCAAACACTCTGGCTATATTAACTAATTTCCATACTTTAGCTGGTGTATATAATATACAGTGTTGTTTGTCAACTGTATGTCTGTAACGTGTCTCTTGTGCTGAGCAAAACCACTGCGAAGAGAGACTAGGTGAGGCACGCAGTTCTCCTGCCTCATGGCAGTGGGTGCTAGTGAGTCCAGTGATTCTTCGTGCGCTGCAGAATAAGTGACAGCGAGCTAAAATTTACAGTTAAGTCAAGTGCAGTCGTTTGCTTATTTTTTCGTCTCGCCTGACCCTACTTTTAGAATGGAGGATTGCATATCCAAACTAAAATGTATGTGTAAGATGCTCTAAGGTTAAAATCTGATTGTGATGACGTCAGTGCCTCACCAGCCATGAACTTCACCGCACGTCACTGGTGTTGATTATTTTCAGTTCAGTTCATCTTTAAGTGCATATATGATTGGGAGGGCTACAGCAGGCTGCTCAGTGACACGTAATATCCAGGACTTCACATTTCCACACTGCGCTGACCCTGTGACACATTTTAGCACGATGACCATACAAGAGGCAGGCTTATACTGCTGCCTGCCAGGTGTTGTGGAGGGTTGAATTACAAATCAATTTAGTTTATTTTGTTATTTACAATATCTAATATATAGATTTTTTGGCATGAGTCGTTTTTTTGTTCAGACCAGCGGAAAGTTTGTATCAAAACTGACTTTCAAAATACCTGATCGAAAGTTGCAGATGTTAGATAGATATTCACAAATGTTTTGGTTTACTTCTAATTTCATTATAGGATTTACAGATTTTCCTTTTGTTTGTGGTTATTCTATTTGCAGTATTTGCATATCCTTTTTATACATTTTTGTGGGTTTACAAATCTTTTGTTGCATTTCTGGAAGGTGTGTTACATTAACTGATATACTCCTGAACATCAGCAGGAGAGGACTCTTTAAAGTAGAGACACTACATACTGATATACACCTGAACATCAGCAGGAAAGGACTCTTTAAAGTAGAGACGTTACAAACTGATATACACCTGAACATCAGCAGGAGAGGACTCTTTAAAGTAGAGACACTACATACTGATATACACCTGAACATCAGCAGGAGAGGACTCTTTAAAGTAGAGACACTACATACTGATATACACCTGAACATCAGCAGGAGAGGACTCTTTAAAGTAGAGACACTACATACTGATATACACCTGAACATCAGCAGGAGAGGACTCTTTAAAGTAGAGACACTACATACTGATATACACCTGAACATCAGCAGGAGAGGACTCTTTAAAGTAGAAACGCTACATACTGATATACACCTGAACATCAGTAGGAGAGGACTCTTTAAAGTAGAGACACTACAAACTGATATACACCTGAACATCAGCAGGAGAGGACTCTTTAAAGTAGAGACACTACATACTGATATACACTTGAACATCAGCAGGAGAGGACTCTTTAAAGTAGAGACGTTAGATACTGATATACACCTGAACATCAGCAGGAGAGGACTCTTTAAAGTAGAGACACTACATACTGATATACACCTGAACATCAGCAGGAGAGGACTCTTTAAAGTAGAGACACTACATACTGATATACACCTGAACATCAGCAGGAGAGGACTCTTTAAAGTAGAGACACTACATACTGATATACACCTGAACATCAGCAGGAGAGGACTCTTTAAAGTAGAGACACTACATACTGATATACACCTGAACATCAGCAGGAGAGGACTCTTTAAAGTAGAGACACTACATACTGATATACACCTGAACATCAGCAGGAGAGGACTCTTTAAAGTAGAGACACTACATACTGATATACACCTGAACATCAGCAGGAGAGGACTCTTTAAAGTAGAGACTCTACATACTGATATACACCTGAATATCAGCAGGAGAGGACTCTTTAAAGTAGAGACACTACATACTGATATACAGCTGTAAATGAGCAGAATATGGTCCCTTTAAAGACATATGCACATGAGTATGAATAAACAATTTAAAGGAAGAATATAAACATGACTAAAAAAGGTCTGAGAACTCCTGGTAAAAGCTCTTTTGGTATGACCCAAATAGATATTAACATTAAAACTCCTGGTCAACAGAATCAAGGCAATGAACCAAAAAGGAGTAAAATGTAAAATGACACACACTCTGTGGGATGTTCTCTTACACTCTCTGCTCCGTCTGTGCCACAGGTGATCAGCAGCGATCCATACTGGGTTCCCACCACAGAAGAGGAGTACTTGCACTTTGGGGAGAAAGCAGACTCTGCAAACCAGGCCCTGAAGTACATGAACGCTGTCCGCCGCCGCAAAGGCCTTTATGTGGAGGAGAAGACCGTGGAGCACGCAGAGAAACAGAGAACACTGGGCAAAAACAAGTAGAGCGGGAAAGACTCAGGAGCAGATCGTCCTCCCCAGCTCTTCCGTTAATGACTATCGTTACAGAGGGGCAGATATGGTGTCCAATACCACAGACACTTCTCTGACTTGCTGTTCATTCAAAAGGCAGACTCCTTGCATATTTTCTCGTGCAAAAGAACAAATGTAAAATCCACATATTTATGGTCTTGATTGGTGTGATGCATCTTGACAATAAAAGTCTGCTTCTTTTGAGCAATGGGATTGTTTTCATATCAGAATAACTTAATTCGTCCCACAGAGGGTAAATTTGCATTTCTTACAGCAAGGAAACCGCCAAAGACAGCTTAATATATCCCAAGAAGCATACATAGAAAATATATTAAAGATAAAAGATGTAAATCTAAAAATTACACAATTTACAAAATACACATAAATAGAGCAAAAGTACGTTAAATGAAGTAGAAATAAGGAAACTATTCAGTGGTAAGTAAGAGCTGCTGTGGCTGTGAAGGTTGGGGGTTCGATTCCCTGTCCCTGCATCCAACAGTGTGTAAGTGTGTGTTGAGGTGCGCCTTGCATAGCAGCCTCTGCCTCTGTATGAATGTGCAGGAATGAGTCCTAAAATCCAGACAATAAGTGATAAAAGCATGTAATCACTCTCAGTTCCCTCATCTGGAAGTCATCGTTTTTGAACGTGTTTGTGGTTAGAAGCCTTAAATAAGATCTGTGGTTAACACGATTCAAGATTCAAGATTCAAGAAGCTTTATTTATCCCGAGGGAAATTGAGGATAAATAAAGCTTCTTGAATCTTGAATCTTGAATCTTGAATCGTACACAAGCTGCAGAGTGTTTGTTCTACAGTAAATACCCCACTTGTGAATGTCCGAAGCCTTTATGTGTCTACTAAGTAAATGATACAGACTGCTAACAAACATCAGCCGCCTTTAGCTTAGCGGTGGTGCCGCCCAGCCATGTCACCGTGATGTACCGGTAGTTCCTTTATAGCATGGAGATTTTCCTGCTGAACAAAACATGTAAGTATCATAAAGGTGTTTGCCAAAGAGATTTTCAATACAAAAATCCCCTTGCTTTTTGTCGAGGGAGCCCTGCGTCGCTCACATCCAGGTCGGAATCCAAAAATCTGTCATGACTGCACCACTGTTAGTGAATGCTGACTTGTAGAGTATATGTAAAAACGCTTAAAGGGGGTAAAGACTGGAGAAGAGCTCCAGAAAACCAATCCATTTACCATAACATCCTTGTGATTCAATACAATATTAAATCACAACTTGTAGAAGTCAAAACACATGTTTATTGGCCTAGTTAAACAGACAGATTCAGTGAAGGAAAGAGATAACCACACTCACAAGGGGCTGCCACCGGGTTACTGTAACTCTATCTCTGTCGCACACATACACACTATCACTTGCAATCAGAGTTTACTCCATGGGGTTAAGCTCTTGTTTCCTGTCCTCACACTAACATCCTCAGCTGTTCTGGTTGGAGTGTATTTTATATTTGGTGGACCATACCACGTTTTTCCAACCCAGTTTGGATTTAACCACGCCTACTTTTGCATGAAAAAAGCATTAACCAATACTTGTTTGCTAATTTATTCTTCCTAAATCCAAGCAGGTTAATATTAAAAGACTAACGAACATGACTTCAGCTCTGCATAACTGTGATTGTCAGTATTTTAGAACACTTCTTTCATCAATCTATTTAAAAAAGACGCTCTATGAAGCGATGTGTCTACGATACTTACATAATGTGGAAGTGGAATTGGTCGAATCTAAACTGGGTTGGAAAAGGATTGAAGCAACTTTACCATATTTGTTTCAAACTTAACAGTGATAGATACTCAGGGAAGGTCTTGACTATCGCTCTCCTGGTCAGCGTTTATGGAAGTGAGTCATCCTGATAAAAACGTTTCCAAATGTTTCTTTTATTTTAGCAGTTTGAAAAATAGGTTGGAATCTCGGCATTGTAAACGGGCCTTTATGAATACCAAATAAATGTATTGAGGATGATACTGTCCGGGGAGGTCGTGTTTTTAAACGTCAGTGTTTGCTTCTCTAGCTCTCAATTATTGCACTCATGACACAAACAGCTCCTTGCTGTCTGATTTGTTCATGTGTCACGTTCTGAAGAAGCTCCTCAGCCTCACCACGCTGCTGCAGACTGATACACGGAGCAGCGCTGCCTGCTAAGGGCGAGCTCCTCCTGTGAGACTGGGCTAATGCAGCGAGAGGACCGGCTCGTCTCGCATCACAGACTCAGTTACAGTCATGCATAATTGAAAAGCTCTTTTTCCCAGCGAAATCTGGTAGTTTTGCTTTATTCAAGAGACTCAAATCAATTAAACCACCCCCTTCCCAGCCTACAGCTTTTTTCAATTTCAATACACACATCTTGGAGACAGCCTTTTAATTTGTTTAATACAAATGTGGTAAGAACTGAGAAATGTTTTTGAGAATCCAATTGGGAAATGTGTTTAATAATCCGTGATGGGAGGCTGTTCACACGTTACAGAATAACACAAAGTCAATCTAATTCAGGAATCTAAATGTGGGGGGGTTTTCCTGACGGGGTTGCATTACAAACAGAAATAATGACTGATGTTTCTCAGAGCCTCCCTGAATAATGAGGAACCTTTTATCAGCTCACCTCACACCTCTGACTTTCTATAGATCTATTTTTTTCACACCTCTCTTTTCAACCCACTCCCTTCATTATTTTGCCCTGCCCCTCCCCATGTAAATACTTGTAGAAAGATGCATTGTTCTTGGTTGTAGAACATCAAACATTGCTTCTTGTTTCCTACTAACAAAGAGGTTATATTATTTAGATTTTAAAAATTAAAAGTGAAGGGGCCAAAACTGAAGCCCTGTGGGACTCCAGCATCATTTAAATCACACGTACGTAACACACAGTGAACGCACCATAATGTCATTTCAGAACAAGACCACGAGATACTTGAACTCCTTCACCTGACTTAAACATTTTAAAGACTATATTTAAAACATATATTGGGGCCATGAAAGGCCTTCCGTGTACCATGAAACAAAACTAAAGTGTACCTGGCTCTCAAACAATAAAGAAATCCTTTCTACAATTCTTTTTGACCGTTAACAAAAACTAGTGCGGTGCCAGTTCGGGATGTGCTCGTGCCGCTGCTCCTTGGGTTTCTTCAGGATCATGGGTGCAGAAGCCCTCGAGGAAATGTTATGGCCTCATAATGTCAAAGCCACCTTAAATGTGTTGGTCCGAGGGACGCCTGTCATTACATATAAATGCAGTGTGTGAAGTTAAACACCGGATCCTACAACTTTTAATTCCCGAACAACATGTGAGCGTACATTTCTTTCCTGATTATGGGTCGAAAATGTTAACACATGGTTAACGTTGTGAATTAAAACAAAACAAAACTACTTTGTTAGGTTTGGTCAAACATGATTAAAGGACGTACATCAACAGAAAACAGCTGGGAGAAAGCCCTGTTGTTGTTTCTTGCACCCATCTAAGCCAATGGAGGCCTGTGCAACACCCTTCTCTGGTGTAAATGTTAAGGAAAGCAGGAAAGAGAGCAGAAATTAAACTTAATTAAAATCCTGAAACCAACCCTCCATTTGTCCTGCCTCAGCAGCCACTCTACATCCAGAGGTGAATGGAGTGTGGTTTGTTGGAAAGCTGTTTACAGTGCGTGTTGACACATTGTTTGTTGCTAGATTGCACTGTTGTGGTGTGTCCCGTTTTATTAGATGTCATGCTGTGTACCACAATGAAAGTGTGCCCTGTTTAGAAGCAGGTTTCCAAAGTAATAACTGAGATCTGTCTCCTCACTGCGCTCAGGATTCTGTCCCACATCTGCCTGTTCTCCGATTCAAAATACAGCTTTAAACAGAAAATCCTTTTTCTCCCTCCCCTGTGCAGAGGGTTCCTGGGAGTTTTTTGCAGCCTCAGCATGGACAGAAAACACCCTACCTCTTCCTGCTTTCACCCCGGCAGGTTGTAAAGAGAGCAGCAGTGTGTAGACACACAGGTTGCAGTAAAAGCTGTCTGTCTCACGTATCTTCAGAGAGGTGAGAGAAGGCTGCACTCTCAGAGTAATTGCCTTTGTTTCCTGCGAACCGAGGTGCGCTACCTCTGCCATTACCTCAGCCACCCCCCCCCCCCCTACAGCACACAGCACGAGGGCTCTTACTGAGCTAAGGAGGCCAGGCACAGTAAGGGTTCGGTTTGATTGCCTGGTTTGCTTACTACAACAATCCTTACTTCACTCTAGTAGTGTCTAAGTGTTTACATTTTGCTTAGTTGATGAGCTGAAAGTGTATTTGTTTTCTCACATGGACTTCACCACCAGTGATTCCAAATGTCTCATTCACAGAGGAAATACTGCTTAAAGTCTGTGCTAAAAGCTCAAAGTATTTCAACTTTGACCTTGTTTCTGCTGACCTTTCAATGCGCAATCAATCAAGATAACAACTGTAAGTAGCAGCATGTGCGTCCCTGCATGGCTCAAAGTGTAGCTCTCTGCTAACTATGTTTGCTTTGCTAACTAGCATGCAGGTCTTCCAGCCCTGATCCCCAATGACAGCGCAGATACGACTTCTCCAGAAAGAAAAAAACCCTCCAGAATCAGCAACCACTCAACACAACAAACAGTCAAAGGTATTAAAGATTTATTTTTGGACATGCATGTCTAACATATACTGTATTGTTACATAGCCTAGGTTCAATTCTGACTGGTCATTTTGTAAATTCGGAGCTCTGCTATTTTTTGTTAGCAGAACGTTTCTAAGGAGGACGACGCTATGATCAAAGCACCATGTGCGGTCATATCAAATTCAGCTCAGAGATATAACACCTTTACACAAAAGCTAGTGTGGGAGTGGCGTGTGTTTCAGTACCTGAGTGTGTTCAGTTTTACATCCTTTTGGGAATAAGACGGTGTGTGTTTGTGTTTGTGTATGTATTTGGGCAAGGAATGATTAAATAATCAGTTTAGGCTTTATAATAACCCAAACGTTCATTTAGTTCTCATGTTGTTCATTTACATTCATGTCACAGTTCTTTTTGTCACTGCATCCCTGAAAAAAATAAGTTTTGGTGGAGCCCCTTACAAATGCATTAGTGTTACTGTTGTGGATGTTAAAGTTCTAAGGCCACTTATTCCACAAGGTGATATCAAAATGTATCTAATGTTCCAAAGCGTCCAAATACCTTTAAACCTTTTCACCTATTATGCAGAATGCACTTTTTAATGTCTTTTATACATAAATATGTGTCCCCTGTTTAAGGAGACTCACAAAATGTCAGAAAATACAACCCTCTCTCTTTTCCTCCTTACCCACGAAAATGTGGGCGGGCTTGACATTGAACTTCTGGCAACGTCCCGCCCACGTGACACGTGGGAGCCGAATCCCCTCCCCAGCTGTGTGTCTGTGTGTGCAGCAGGATGTCTGCAGGAGGAACTTAGAGTTGTTATATATATAAAATACATATTGAAATGGAGGAAAACTAATTTTAAAGGAGTGTATAAATATTCTGATCCGGATGTGGTTTGAAGCGCTACAGCCAGTCGGTCAGGACTGCTAAACTAAACTTAAATGAGATGAGCACCACCAGTTTCCAATGGTCTTCTTTATTGAAGATTTGATGACATACTTAGTTGTGTGGTTCTGAAATAAACCCATACAATCAGGAAATGAATAAAGTATACATTAAATACAGTATGTTATCCCACGTTGATGAATCAATCCTGTGTAGCTGCTACAGCATGTGGACTTGTTATTACACAGGTATGACTGCGCATGCAGAACCCTCGTGGCCATTAACGGCTCACATGCACACACGTTTTGCCCTATGCAGCTTACTAGCAGCTTGCTAAATTAACAGGAGGGCACTACAACCACTTTTATACCATACCATAGTTATCAGGTTATATACATACAATTACACACATATTTCCAAACCTGAAATAGCACTTAACAGACGCTACAAAATTGTTCATTAAACTAACTACCACAGACTAGCCTGCTAAGCGGATAATTAGCATTTTCCCTTTACAGTGTAAAGAACAGCATGACATTATTAAACTAACGGTTCCAATAGAGTTTGCACTTACTTTTAGTTGTCACGCACACATTCAACTGTCAAGTAGGCTTCAACTGTCAACTGTCAACTAGAAACAGGCACAATAATGCGGCAACCAGAACTCCTCGCAGTTCGCATTAAACTCTTACTCCCCACTGACCAGGGCTGGACTGGCTATCTGGCGTACCGGGCAAATCCCGCCAGGCCCTCCAACGTTTTGGGCCTTCCCAGGGCCGATAACAAAACATACATTATATATATTATATTTTTTATTGATTGCGACGGTAAAAACATGACACATCGTGGCCCATTGGATGCTTCTCTTGAGGCACATTTGGCTAGTCCAATGAAATTCCTTGGTTCTCGAAGGCCCGCCCCTCCCTAGAGGCCCTCACTTGACCCAAGTCATCACCTCAAATTTTGTAAGCGAATGGTGGAGGATAGAGAGGTCGCGAGATGGAGAAACAAAAGAGTGGCCATGAGAAGCGAATGGAAAAGAGAAAGCAAAAACTTAAAGACGACGCAGCAAAATGTGCAAAAATCACCGACTTATTCAAAAGCACAAGCTCGACTTCAGGTTCGGGTAGTGGGGCTGCTGCTGGGGCCGTGGGAGATGATGGGGAACCAGGCAGCTCAACCTCGGGTTCGGGCGGTGGGGCCGCCGGTACAACGACAACGAGCGCACAGGTGGTGGAGAATGTAGAGGAGGAGGAGGCGGAGGAGATGGTGGTTCGAGCCGGGGAACCAGAGGAGGAGGAGACGGAGAGACGAGAGTCACGAGACGTGACCCAGCAGGGAGAGATTGAGGTTAGAATTCAGCTCAACACACCCGCTAGCTAGCCAATGCAGTGTAGCTATTCACCGCTTCGGCGTTTCGTTTCCCATTTATTGCCTGAAACCGAGACCAAGTTGTCATCCTGACTTTATCAAATCAGTCACAAACATGTACCCATTTGATATATTTTCATGCACTTCTCTTGTAATGTTGCGCCAGCATATATAAATCTTCCATTTGTCGAGCTGTTACAAGGTCATGTGATGTGTTTCAAGTTATGCTAGTGCCGTCCCGTCTAGAAATACCCTAGCTAGCTAGCTAGGCAGATTAGCTATTCACTGCTTCGGCGTTTTTCCCATTTATTGCCTGAAACTAAGACTAAATGTGTCGCCCCCACTCTCTCAAATCAGTCACAAATATGTACCGATTTATTTTCGTACACCTTTCTTGTATTGTTTTGACAGCTTATAGAAATCTTCCATTTGTCTTGAGCTGTCAGCTGTCACAAGGACGACATGTGCTGTGTCTTGTAATTGCTAGTGCGTGTTAGTTATGGCATCCCCCCTTTCACTTTCTCAAATCCGAAAAATATCTCATTTCTACTCTACTGCTTGTCGTGTCTTGTGCAACTGTGATTTTATACAAAATGTATTTTTGTAATATTTTCCTTCTGTAATGGCATGCCACGTCATTATCAAGACATCTCGTATTATCTTAAGTTTTCTGCCTATTTGCACGGTAGATGGATAGGTAAGACGCTGACTAGCCGTGCTACTGTTTAGGAATATCTGATAGCTGATAGCTACGCGCTCACTCCAATTTGCATGACATGTAAAAACATGGTATATTAGCTTTGTTGTTGGCAATGTGTATCTGATATTTTAATCGTGTCTTTATGAGTTGCATTTTCCTGTGGTGGTCATGGATAGGCTATCCTACCATTCAAACACGTTGTGTTCTGGAAAGCATTAAAGCAATGGATGTTTCAATTTCTTCATGGTTGAGACAACGCAGTTGGATGTTTCAAGGCGTATTGTACACGGAACTTTAACAAGTGATGTTGGAAGCCTAAGCAATAAGAAGCGGTCACTTGGTTTTGCTGTGGTGAAAAAAATGACGTGTCCGAAAAAAAAAACACTGTTAGACATAATGACTAGCTTACGCTGTTTTGATCTGTCTCAAGTTGCATTACAGTTTATGCCTAGACAACTAGAAACGTTTTGGGGGGGGGGAATTCAATTAAGTAAGCTATATATATATATATAAAAAAATGGCGCTTGGCCCTTGGGTGATCAAAAGTGCCCGGGCCCTTTTCAGATGCCAGTCCAGCCCTGCCACTGACTACGCGAGCCAGCTGGATTTCCCCTACGTGCATACTGCCCCCTGATTGGTCCATTTTCCCTACATTACGGTGGACCTTTTTAACAGCCGCCCCCAAATTAACAACATTAATTTGTACATCAAAAAAGGTCAACATCCACACTTGTATCAACAATCAACATCAAATAGACAAGTCACACACTGTAAATAATTACCAGCATTTCACAATGATTTACAGTATTATTTTACAGTAACATGTTGTAATTAAGTTCCCCTGTAATATCCCAAAGAATACCTGTAAAAACTACAGTATCCTTGGATTATACAGCATTTAACTGTTATTTCACAGTAAAACCCTGCAATCAAAAAACCCCTGTGATATCACAACAAGGTCTGTAATATCACAGTAAAACAAATAATACGGAAAATACCCAAACAGCCGTGAGTACTGTGCTCCAAATTGCGCATGCGTCAGACCGCGTTTTTGAAAGAGCGGGACAGCAAACTCTTCACTGCCATCTTCCTCTCGCTGCCGGCGGCCATCGAACGGAAAAGAAGGTAAGCAATTTGATGTGTATAATAGCGCGAATGCAAATGGTGATTTATGAAATGATGAGACATTCCACTTCACTTGTATTCGGCGTGCGTCCGTGTTACGTGCCATGTGCTGACGCTAACTTTCGGTTCAAGTAACCAAAAGTTATGACAGACACGACAACACAAATACACTCATCGTAGGCTAACATGTAGGCCTGTCGCTAAATGATGCAATTTATAAATCGATAAAAGTCGCGTTCATTTTTGTGTAATTAATTCATCTTAAAGTCCCGGCCCTAATAATAATATTTACTTTCAAATGGACGTTTATCGCATGACACACTTCATATGTTGTTAGCAAGTGTGCCGATAGTTGTTAAGTAGTTAACTTAAGTTAAGTAACTAACTAGTGAAGATAGTTTAAATAACTATGAGAGAACGTTCTCTCACAGCATTTGCTAATAGTTATTTAAAAGTAGATATCTGTTAGAACTTGATTTTTCAAAAAAGGTGACAGCTCTATATTACAGTATCACCCACAGTTGAAACATGACCCGAGAGCAAAAGCGGTTTTAATCATATTGATAATAGCCAGTAATGATAATGATAATATTGCAGTACACCCAAAGGTGATGTAACTCAAAAAATGTCCATTACTCTCATCCAATAGTGTTGACAGGAAACCAACGTGTGAGCTTCCTCCAGTAAGTACTGGAGCAGGACTACGGTTATCACGTAGTCTATTGACTCATAGCCCTACATCTTGCCCTATCTTAATTAATAAATAGTTTTTGTACCTTCTAGGAATTGCTACTCTTAATATGGAGGTGGTCTCTGAACCAAGTGCTCCAAGTTCCCCAGCTCCAAGTTCTCCAAACACTCTGGCTACTCCTCAAGCATTCCAGCCTCCAAATCAGCTGTTGCCCAGCCCTCCAAGCACTGCCCCACGCACTTCAAGCCCTTCACAGCTTGGCGTACCATGGTATGTGGACTTTCGTCCCAACTGGGACCAGGTGTCATCAGCCATTCGACTTAGAGTGGAAAAAGAAGAAAGACCATTGCCAGACCAGAGAAAGGCCTTCGTGGTCGTGCTCGTGGACCAAATGATGCAGCACGACCGCAACCCATCCAGAGCCATGTGCCACAGCGTTGTAAGAAACATTGTCAGGTAGGCATGGGACTATTATCA
The DNA here is from genome assembly GCF_036324505.1 of Eleginops maclovinus. NCBI lineage: Eukaryota > Metazoa > Chordata > Actinopteri > Perciformes > Eleginopidae > Eleginops > Eleginops maclovinus. The sequence goes on along the minus strand of NC_086352.1, from coordinate 34,321,373 downwards.
ATATTATCATTAATTGTAATTAAAAAAATACAATTAACGTGGTGCAAGCTGTCAGTTAATCCCTAGCCAGACCCCCTTTAACTGTTTGTAGTTTTCATTGACTCATTTCCTGCACCTCTATGATGTCACAAGGGTGCAGAAGTAAAGACTTTGTAAACATGGTTTGTTTAAATAGAGCTAATATAGTCAAGAAAACCAGAGTTATGCATGTTGGACCTTTTTTACTTATATTTCGTGTTGCAATAATATAGTTTATCGTGATTATTTTTGCCACAATGGTGACATATTTTCTAATTGTCCCACCCCTATTTTCAGGAACCATCCAAAAACATTTGGCGACATTGGCAAGCACGGTGATACTGTTGGAGACGGATGTCACTCTCTTCTGCAACAAGTAAAAACGAGAGTGGAGTACAAAAATAGGAATAATACTCTTGCTCAACGCCGCAGACAAGGAAGACCGCGAACGGGAATGGAAGGAGAGGCCAGACTGGCAAGAGGTCCTGTTGACCAATACGGGTATGTGGAAATATACGGGTAAAATCTGTCAACATTTTGATCGAAAGCATTGTATATGACCATGAATGCAACCCTGAAACAGGACAAAACATACTTTTCTCTTGACTACTATATTGACACTTTGACATGGACCCTTTTCCCAGCAAGCATGCTGCGGTGTCAATAGTGTAGTAAACACAGCTGTAATTACCTGTGATTATGGCCCTGTTCCATTTAGGATTAAGCTGAGCCAGGGTGCTGATATTGTGCATAGTGGCTCCCTGGCATGGCTGTGACACACAAAATACCTTGACCATAATTAATTTGATAAAATACACCTGTGCTTACAACACTATGACACCGCAACATGACTGCTGTGGAATGGGTCTATTTAGACAGTCACAACCGGGAATCAAACTGCTGACCCTTCAGTCATGAGACAACCTGCTCCACCTTCTGAGCTTAGCCGCCCCCGATAGTATTGTTACCCTGTGATGCCCACCCCTAGGTGTATGAGGTGGGGCCCAGCAGATTTGCCAGAGGGGGAGACCGAGGCAACGTTGGAGAATAGGAAGAGGGATCTGCTCAACATCTACTCAGGCATGCCATCTACTGTCTTTTTGGTTAATTTTGTTTAATGCAAATTTGCAAACTTGTCCTGATCTGAACACTGTGTGTGGGTGGCGGCTACCAAATTGTTACTTGGGTACTAACAATACATTTGTATGTCTGTATACACAGAGGAAGGAATGAGTGGGGCAGAGAGAGCAGAACCAATAATGAAAAAGACATACATCATCCTGCGGAAATACCTTAACAAAGAGCCTGCCGCAGAGATGTCCGAGATCAAACTGGAGTGGCCGTTTCTCTTCTCTCAGAAATGCCTATTCTCACACTTTGGCATCCTGACGGACGTCGATGTCCTTCAAAAACTACAGGAGGCAATTACTCGACAAGGACAGACCATCCTGGATTACTGTGCAACACTGGACAACCCCAAGATCCGCGATGTTCTGGCCCGCTATGATCCAGACTCTGACAAGGCTGCCTGCATCCTGCTGCTCCTAATGTCATACTTCAAAGAGCGGAAGGAGAATTTGATGCTTGAAGTTGATGTAAGATTTTTTATTCAAATATTTAAAATGCAAAATGAGTGATTACATTAGACGCCATTTATGACCTTGTATGATTTACCTCTGACCAATGAACAATATTTATCCTTTTATGTTAAATCTATGCTATTGTGTGTTACTATGTTACAGCCATGTGCCACTGCTGTGGACGTTAATACTGCAGAACTCCCCAGCACCCCCTGTTTGATCATTCAAGGTAATGTTACTTGGATCTTGTATCGACATTTCTAACTCAGTATTTGGTTTTGATTCTAGGAATCTACATGACCACAATAAATAATAATAATGATTACATTTGTATAGCACTTTATATCTGAAACAGATCTCAAAGTGCAAATAACACATGATGTGGTATCTGTTCATTTCAGGTGACATGATGAAGCCCTCTGGATGGCTTATATCCATCGAGGGACATGTCGTAATGGGCCCACACCCTTTGTTTTTACACGGAGTAGCTGCTTTCTTCAGCAGCTATTACGTCTTCAACCTTGAGTATCCTGCCGCTGGATCGTCAACGCTGGAGTTCAGTGGCGCGGGAAGGGGGGTGCTGAGGGTGCTGCAGCACCCCCTGTTTCACCCTCAGCACCCCTCAGCACCCCCTGTTGGCAGGCGCTGGATTTTTTTTTTTTTTTAATTAAAAAAATAAAATAAATTACTAATTCGCTTTATATTTTCGTATATCAAATGATGAGGCAAATAGCAAAAAAGGGATATGGATAGGTTCGAATATAGGCTGCTAAAAATAAAATTGACTTGTAGAGGTGAACGTGACGGTCGTGAGTGACCTCTCATGACATGACTTACTGAGTGAAAGCAAGCAGGCTAGTTAGCTGGAAGTAAGTATGTCGCAAATAAGAATACACGATTTTTTCAAACGCGCTAAAATTAGCAAGCTCTCACCTGATGTTGATGTTGATGTTTCCTCGTCCATCGCAAACTCTGTTGGGGCAGCAGCAGATGAAGAGCCAGAGTCAATAACGGTAGCAAGCAACTCCGCTAACGGTAGCAGCACAGTCTTAGCATCTAGCACCAGCAACGTAGAAAGATTCGAAAAGCCATGTCAGCTAAGTGACTTCAGTTATCCTGGAAGGAGGTTCGGGACAGAAACCTTTGAAAGGTCTTTCCAGCCAAGCTGGATTTCAAAGTGGCAATGGCTACACTATGTTACCGATAAGGATTATGTGCTGTGCTTTGTGTGCTGCAAAGCCAAAGAGAAGGGGTTCCGCCATTCAGAGGGAAAGAGTTCATTCATCAGTGGAGGATTCACGAACTGGCGCAAAGCTACAACCAAATTTGCCATTCATGACGTCTCTGACCTTCACCTGGAGTCGGTGAGAATGCTGGCATCTCTGAACCAAAAGCCGATATCCGCAATGATATCCGAACATGCAGCAAATGAACAGAAAGTAGCGAGTACTGTACTGGAGCTGCTGTTTAGATCTATTAGGCTACTTGCTCGTGAAGGAATTCCATTGAGGGGGCATAACCATCGGGATGGCGTGCTCTGGCAGATGATGTTGGAGAGAACGTACGACAATCCCAAAGTACGTGATTGGATGCGGCGCAGAGACAACTGGATGTCTGACACAATCCAGAACGAGATTTTGGAAATTCTGGCACACGCTGTGCAGAGACACATTGTGTCAGATGCTAGAGGAAGCGCTTTCTTTGGACTTACGGCCGATGGAACCACCGACGTAAGTTCCAATGAACAGTTTTCATGCAGCTTACAGTACGTGGGGAAAGATCTTTCTGTTAATAATGTTTTTCTTGGATTCTATAATGCGCCGGATTCCACTGCAGACACACTCTTCTCATGCATCCGAGACTTTTTTATTCGTCTTAACTTGCCCATGGATCGTCTTCAAGGCTTTTGCTTTGACGGCGCCAGCAATATGTCTGGCCGCTTTGCGGGTGTCCAGGCAAAACTTAAAGAACAATGTCCTGGTGCACTATACGTTCACTGTGCCAACCATGCATTGGATTTAATATTGCAAGAGGCTGCAAGGGAGGTACAACTAGTCGCTGACACACTCACATTTGTTCAGAATCTTTCTGTGATAATAGGAGAATCAGCAAAGCGCAAGGCAATCTTTCAGTCATGTTTTGGAGGTGATGACGTTGTCTGCAACCTGCTGTCACTGTGCCCAACAAGGTGGGCTGTACGCACAAAGGCTATCAAACGCGTGTGTTGTTCATATGGTGTGGTTTTAGAGACAATTAAAGTGCTGCAGCAAGACAAATCGATGAGAGGTGAATCACGTGCTAAGTTGGCTGGTCTTTACATACAAGCAACGAAGGGGAAGACCTACTTTGGCCTTGTCAGCTGTGAGGCCCTTTTTGAGCCATGTGAAGAAGTGGCCAAAGTACTCCAGCACAAGAAGGCGAATGTTGGGGGTGCCTTGGAGTGTGTCAGTGTACTTAAAAAACAAATGTGTGCACTGAGAGAAGATACATGTGTGAAAGACCTGATCAGAAAAGTGGAAATGTGTGCAGCACAGTATAACTTGAAAATGCCCCATCCACCCAGAACCAGCAAAACTCCAGCTCGTCTGAGAAACACACAGGTAGCGGAAGACATCGCACCACGCACAGGACACCAACAGTGGCAGCGGGAGTTCTTTGAGGCTGTGGATATTGTAACATCAGAGCTAGACCGTCGCTTTGACCAGCCTGGGATGAAAACAGCAGCCAAGAGAGAGAAAACTATCACTGATGCTGCCAGTGGACTTTATTCAGGTCTGGATGACATTGCCCCCCATCTCCCTACCCAGATAGACCAGTCTCGCTTGCACATGCAGCTCACACTGTTGGGTAGTCTTACCAAAGACAAAGGGCTCCGAACATCTACAGACATCGCAGAGTTTTTGGGCAAACTGCATCCTCAAACTAGAGAATTGATGAATGAAGTGGAAAAGTTCATGGAACTTTGTCTCTCGCTGCCTGTGTCTGTTGCCTCTTCTGAAAGGTCGTTCTCCACACTCAGGCGGCTAAAAACATGGTTGAGGAGTACGATGACTCAAAAAAGGCTCACACACCTGGCTTTGTTGCACGTCCATCAGGAAACTTTAGATATGTTGGACATTCAACCTTTGATGAAAGCCTTTGTTCAAAACACAGCAGAACGCAAGGCCACCTTTGGTATCATCAATTAAAAGTAAGCTGAGTCCCACCAAGTTGTCTCCCACCAATCAGTTTGATATGCAATGTATAGTTTTGTCATTGATGTCTTTATTGTGTGTTTATATATGCTTTTTGCACTATGAATACCTCTATATAGCATACCTCTATTGCAAATGATTTTGATGCATACCTTTGTGCTGCCACTTAGTTAAAATGTCAAATTGTAAATATTTTAGTGTTCAATGGATTTTACTGCTGCCTACACCAAATGTACTGAATAGCTACTTGTTAATTTTTTACTCAGTTGGCTCTCATCACTCTATATAGCATACCTCTATTGCAAATGATTTTGATGCATACCTATGTGCTGCCACTTAGTTATGATGTCAAATTGTATTGTTATTGTTTTTTTAGTGTTCAATGAATTTTACTGCTGCCTACACCAAAATGTTGTACTGAATAGCTACTACTTGTTAATGTTTCACTCAGTTGGCTCTCATCTCAGATCAGCTGGGGTGTGTTGTTATAAATATGGTTACATACCATTGGCTGGCTATATACCATTCAAGAGCTAGTTATTAACTCTTAATAAAAGTATTTGTAGCAAACTTGAAACAACTATTTGTTTAATTGAATCATCATTTCCCCAACATTTCCTTCATATACTGTTATTTACATGTAATATAATATGCAATGCAATAGAAATGCAGTGTCCATGAGGGAGTAGGCCTAATGGGCTATTATACTTATTTACAACACAATATTGAGAGACACAAGATTAAGAGACTGTTTTAATTTAAAATGTTTAGAATGTAAAGGTCATAAAGGTAACTGACAGTGCAGACAAGAGACTGGTGAGCTGTCAAAACGATGAAGATCAAGACAATTGTATTTATCATGGTCTTAGTAGACATGAATGATACACATTAGGCTAGCTGATGAGCATGAATGACAAGCCGTTTTTTGTATTAGAGTGCCATCTATTGGGCACAATTGGTAATTCGCTACTTGCATTAAGCTTTGTGACGTACTTCCGACTCTGTATTTTTACTGTAACGTTAGGCTACTTTTTAAACAACAATGCGTCTGCATGACACTAGGCTACACATTAACTTTTTGTATTAAGTCCCTGAACCGTCTGCACTGGACATGTATGCATCAGCTACGGAAGACCTGTCCAAAGAAGTAGAGGATCTGAGAAAGGAAATACGGGAGTTACGTGCACAGTAAAATAAAGGTCCAGCGAGATATTGGCGCAGTGGTTTGCTGGCTCCGACGCAGACATCAGATTCTACTCCAGGTAACGTTAGATCTAAGTTGTGCTAGTCAGCTAACTAACTGTCTGACTTTGACCAAAGTAGGCTAATAAACATCAGTTAAATTATAAAGAATCCTATCGTAAAACTATCGTAAAAAAAAAAGTTAATGTGCCTAGGCCTATGGTTGATGACATATGCCTGCATATGTTATCTGAGTGTAGAATATTGAAATTTGTGGCTGCAAAGGACATTTCTAAAACGTCTCACCCTCAACCGTACACCGCGCTAAAATTACGTATTTAGCAGTCAAAATTCAAAACATTTATAGGTGGAGAAATCGTTGGACATTCCTTATTTTTTTCTTATTCAGCACCCCTGGTCAAAAAGAGGTTCCCGCGCCACTGCTGGAGTTCATTCAAAGGTATTGTATAAAGATCACATTTAATCTTGTAATTCACATTTTAGTATAGGCTTCCAACTCAATGATTGTCTTGAGGTCTAAAATGCTGATAAAGGAGGTACCTGAGGCTAGCCTGGTGAGACCATCCTGATCTTGCGAACTCATATTCAATTTCGCTCTGCAGATCAGTCTGGGTATCTACACATGTTACGCTGACTATGGTCCAACAAATACCTACCGGTGTGTTGTTTTTATACAAATTCGCCAACACCGCGAGATTAGCATAGGAGAAAGAAATCTGCGCAAATGTTTACTTCCTGTTACTACTGGACTCTACATTCGCGAGATGGACATAATATCACTATTTTCAGTAGGCCTACATCAGAGACAAGGATACAAAGAACATTATAGTTAAGTGCACTTTGTGTGCGAAACCAAAATATCTCTCTACCTCGCGAAATAGCACCAGTAATCTAACGAAACATCTAGCGCGGTGCCACGCTAACATTAAGCTAGTAACTAAAAGAAAGCAAACCGAGGATGAGAGCGGAGAAAGAACTTTTTGATGAAGCATAAACTATGTGTCATTATGCTATGCTCTCTGTGAATAAAAGATAAAGGGATAGAAAAGTAAAAAGGGTTGTGCATCTTGTCATGTCTTTAGGTGTTAGGTTACAATATACAGTAGTAGGCTCTAGCTCTATTGATTTCAATATGAATTTGCCTAAAGTTACAGTATATCCATCACAATATGTATTGCGCCATGAGCCATAACTGCGGACATTATATTGTACTGTTGTTAGCCTTAAGCCTAGCTCAGTCATTATGCCATAACACATCACCTCCTACTGGATGTCTTAATGAGCTGCATTGAACGCAATAAGATCTATTCCATATGTCCAGTTATTTTGATGAAAGTAATGCAAAAGTAGTGTAATGCCTTACAATTCAAAGACAGTAATATTGTAATGTAACGAATTACTTTGAATGACAGTAATAAGTAATAAATAATGCATTACGTATTTGAAGTAACTTGCCCAACACTGCCTGCAATACATAAGTCTATTTAAAACTGAAACTATCTTTGCTTATTAACAGGTGCTTCTTGGGCATCAATCCTGAAAGAGGCTCAAAAACAAAGAAGCGGACAACAATGAACCCTCATGTGAGCACCCTTTTGAGGAAACTTATAGACTTTGAGTGGGCATCATAGATTTTTTGCAGCAGCAGTTGTCATGCTCAGTTTTGAGCAGTTTTTGTACTTTTCTGAAGACAACTTTTGCACTACAATATTTTTGCACAACGCTGTTATGTTTTGGCATTCATGTTGAATAACCTTTATTTGTAAATAAATATGCCATTGGGCTAACATTGACTTTACCTTGTGTGTTGGGTGGTTTTAATTGTACAATGATTGTAAATGATTGTAAATTCACATTTACTGTGCATTGCATGCACAGTAAATTACTGGCCAATTCCACTGACTTCCACAGTATACATTGTAAATTCACAGTAAATTACTGTCAACTTGTGCATTACTTTCACAGTACACACTGTAAAAGTACAGGGCCTTGTTGTAATGATGTACAGCAAAAGGTTGTAATTCCCCAGTAATGTACTGTAATATCACAGTAATTACTTTGTCATTGAAGCTGTGAAGTTACAGTATACAGTTGTGCTTTTACAACAATGCATTGTAATATCACAGATGTGAAATCACAGCAAATTGCTGTGAGTACATTTCACAGTGTATTGCTGTAATCCTTACTGTGAAAGTCATGCAAAACTTATCCAATTATTTATTGTGAATTCACAGCGAAAATTTTTACAGTGCACAATAGGTCAGCTATCATCAGGTAAAGCAGGAAGCCGGACAAGACGGGCAACTGGCCGGGTGTAAGTCCTGCCCTTGACTTCCACCTTGGCAGCTCTCACTTTCCCATCTGTCCCTGGGAACACCTGTGTGACTCTCCCTACAGGCCAGAGAGCCCGTGGAAGCTGGGGATCGACGATCATCACGACATCCTCAAGTTGAAGATCTGAGGCATCTGTCTTCCACTTCTGGCGGGCTTGAAGGCCTGGCAAGTAGTACTTGATGAAACGCCTCCAAAAATGATCTGTCAGAAGCTGGCTGTGCCGCCAGCGTCGTCGACTCAGCTGTTCTGAGTCCTGGTAGACCACTTGAGGCAACGAAGCATCTCGTCGTCCTAAGAGAAAGCAGTTGGGGGTAATTGGGTCGGGGTCCGCCGCGTCTGCGGACGTGTAGCCCAGCGGCTTTGAGTTGAGGATCCCCTCAATCTCAACAAGGACAGTCCGCAGGACTTCCTCGGTGACGGTCTGCGCTCCAATGATGACTTGCAGTGAAGTCTTGATAGAGCGGATTTCTCTCTCCCAGCACCCACCAAAGTGCGGTGCTCCTGGCGGATTGAAACGAAATCGAACCTGCTGACTGGAAAGGTGGGCCTGGAGCTCTGGTTGAAGTGCTCTGAAGGACTCCTGCAACTCGCGATCTCCTCCTTTGAAGTTTGTGCCCTGGTCACACAAAATCTCATGAGGCTTCCCACGTCTTGAGATGAAGCGTCTCATTGCCATGAGGAAAGAGTCTGACTCTAAGCTGGCGAGGAGGTCAATGTGCACTGCCCTGGTAGTCATGCACTTGAACAGCAGTCCCCATCTTTTCTCATTCCGCCGTCCAATTTTAATTAGATAGGGCCCAAAGCAGTCCACGCCAGTTGAGTAGAATGCTGGCTTGAAAACACGCTGTCGAGCTGATGGTAAGTCAGCCATCTGAGGGGGTTCAGGACGCCCTCTCCATTTCCTGCATTCAGTGCACTTGAACTGGTGTCGCCGTACTGCTTCACGCCCTCTTAACACCCAGTACTTTCTCCTCACCTCAGTGAAAACCCTCTCTGTGCCTGGATGGAACAGTTGCTCATCATAATCCTTGATGATCAGCCGGGTCAGAGGGTGCTTAGGTTCGAGGATGATTGGGTGGACTGCGTCGGGTTCTAGCTCACTGCATCACCTAAGGCGGCCTCCCACGCGGAGCAGTCTAGTAGCACTGTCTATTTCTGGACAAAGAGAACTCAGCTTGCTACTCCCTGAAATAGGCTTCCCTGACCTCAACTGGGACATCTCTGTTGGGAAGGAGTCTCTCTGTGCTTGAAGAAGGGCTGCTTCTTCAGCTCTCTGGTGAGCGTCCGGGGGTAAAGCCTCTGTGAGGTCGGCCGCCCCGTACAACTGGTGTACACAAGCAGTGATGAACTCACAGAGGGAGTCAGCTTTCTGTGGGTCTGGCAATGATGGATTAGTGGTTGTCAGACCGCAGATGACTGACTGCTTCAACTCACCATCTTGTTCAGCTTGCTTGTCCAGCGGTGGCTGTTCCGGCCAGTGTTGCTGATTCAACCCTCGTCTGAGTTCATGAGCTGGACCCTGCAGCGTCCACTCCAGACGGGTCTTCACCGCTGCCGGACCACCAGGGGGACCCAGACGGACAGGTTCTATGGGTGTGATGAGATGTGGGCAGTCAGATCCAATTAAGAGAACTGGTTGTACCTTGTGAAGTGGCTGAAGAGGCAATCCTGCCAGGTGTTTGTACTTCTGCTGCAGTGTGCTGGTATTGTGGGTGTGCTCTGTCAGGCTAAGTAGTTCTGCTGTGAAAGCACCACGGATGCTGTACTCCTTTTGGGGTTCTGTGACTGAAGCTACTGTGAAGGACACCGCCACCCCATGAAGCACCTGTTGGTCCTGTTTCACTGTCCTGAGAATTAAGTCCTCTGGCGCCCCCTTGAGGCCTAAACGTTGTGCAGCATCATGAAGGATAATGGTCCTCTCTGACCCGTCATCCAAAACTGCATACGCCTCAAGTACCTTGTCTCCATTTCTTAGTAGGACTTTACTGACTTTCAGTAAGACTTTACGGCTGCACACGGGTCGATCTGCATAAAGCACTTCGTTGGTGGTGCTTACCAGACCGTTCTCTGCTGTGCTGGCCTCAGCCTCCTTCTCTTTCCCTCGGTCATTCACATCATGGAGGATGAGAAGGTGTTTCCGGTTACAGGTCTTGCACAAGGCTTTCAGTGTACACTTGGATGCATAATGGTTACGGCCACACCGCCAGCATCAGTTGTTCTGCTTGATCCACGACTCTTTCTGCTCCTTGGTGAGCTCCTTGAACTTGTTACACCCATTGAGAAAGTGGCTGTCATTATCACAGTAAGGGCAGTAGGTCTTGAATTTACCTTTCTGTGGAGGAGGACAAGCTGATGTCTGGGGTGTGGGTGTATTACTGCTGTCCACCTTCTCTGTGCTCAGAAGAATGGTAGTGGATCTACCTGTAGGCCTTGTGTCTTTACGGTTCTCTTTCTTCTTTGCTGAAGAATCCTGCCTTGAAGAGCTGGGCAACTTCATGCTGTCTTCATGCACTTGCAGCTCATATTCCAGCCAAGTCGAGAACTCACAAAGTGTGGGTATGGCTACTCTCATGGGATGAAGAAATCTCTTAAAGCTGATCTTCAGGTCATGTGGTAACTTACTCTGTAGCCTTGATACATGTGACCCACAATCTAGCTCTGCACGCCCCTCTGCCCACAGCTGCCCCAGCATACTGACCAGCGAGCGGACACGAAGAGCAAACAGGCGGAAGTTCTTCTCATCATCATTGCTGATGTTCGGGCCATCCATGACCTCAGCGATGTGGCTGAGGACCAGCTTATGAGGTTGTCCATACATCCTTGTCAGGGCATGCATCGTGTCTGTGTAGGGGTGCCTTGAATTGCAATAAGAATCTGCAATTAACAGTGCCTCGTCCAACTTCAAATGGTCACAGAGAATCTGAAATTTAACAGTTCGGTGGCGTCATCAGGGAGCAGATTCTCCAGCGCCATCCTCAGCCTGTAGAACTCTCGTGGATCTGGGGATGAGAAGGTTTCAAGGTTTTATTTGTCATATGCACAGCAGATACAGCGTATATGTTGGCAATGAAAATCTTATGTCGCGTGCTCCTCCAACAACTCAACATACATGGTGCAAAAGATAAATAAAATAGTGAAAAAGAGAGAAGAGGGTTAGAAGCGAGGGATGCTTGGCTTTGGACCTCTATACACCCGCTCTTGTGGGCCGGTAGGTAAACCTTGAAGTGGCGGAACCGGTCTGTGAGGTGGTCTGAAACTCACATTGTCAGTGTATGAGTATCCACTGGGGCCATATGATGGAGAAGGCCGCCCGTATTGACCACTCTCTCTTTCCTCAACTTGATGCACGCTCTGATAGCGACTGGCAGGGTGCAGTGGTTGAAACCTGCTACTCTCTTCATAGAGCCCAGGGCCTTGGTGCAGATGATGAGCTGCAGATGACTGGAGCCAAGGTTCAGCATACTGCCGCTGACTTGTTCTCTGCCCTGGTACCTGGAAGCCGTAACGTGATGAACTATTTGGTGGCTCATCTGACAAACTGAGGCCTCTTAATTGCCCAGCCAACTGTGGGGTGGGCATTGCTTGATGCTGGTACTGCGGAACAGGCGACACTGGATACTGTTGTTGTTGGGACGACATGGCACTGAACTGGTGATGAGCATACAGCGATTCTGGTCTGATTGGAACATGAGGGGAATGGCCAGATGCTCCTTGTAACTGAGAGGCATATGCTGGAAGAGACTGTGTCACTGGCTGTGTTGGCGGTGCTGCCAGCTGCTGGAATCCTTGCTTGAGAGCAGCGTTCTCCTGTGACAGGCTCTTCAGCATCTCCATGATTTCTGGAACATGGCGCACGTGGTTACGCAGCTCCTCATTCTCCCTTCTCATATCTTTCCAGAAGGAGGTCAGCTGAGGTACCTGATCAAGTTGCTCGCGAAGCTCATCATTGTCTTTCTTTAATCCGTCCATAGTGAGCTGCCACTCTTCCTTTAACAATTGGTCCCTTTCTGATGCCTGGCTTATAGGAGAGGAATTTCTGATTACGTCCTCTGATGCCTGTGCTGCTTCGTCTACTTCAGGATCTTCACGTGGAGGTGGTGGTGGATGCTCCTTTGCCGGGCCTAATCCTTGGACCACAAAGTCTTGCAGATGTGCGGGCTGCTTCACCTGGCGCTTGGGACGAGTTCCCTCTGGATTAGGATCGGACATCAGTCTGTAGTGATTCACTGAATCCGGCTCGAAGGACCAAATTGAAATGGAGGAAAACTAATTTTAAAGGACTGTATAAATGTTCTGATCCGGATGTGGTTTGAAGCGCTACAGCCAGTCGGTCAGGACTGCTAAACTAAACTTAAATGAGATGAGCACCACCAGTTTCCAATGGTCTTCTTTATTGAAGATTCGATGACATACTTAGTTGTGTGGTTCTGAAATAAACCCATACAATCAGGAAATGAATAAAGTATACATTAAATACAGTATGTTATCCCACGTTGATGAATCAATCCTGTGTAGCTGCTACAGCATGTGGACTTGTTATTACACAGGTATGACTGCGCATGCAGAACCCTCGTGGCCATTAACGGCTCACATGCACACACGTTTTGCCCTATGCAGCTTACTAGCAGCTTGCTAAATTAACAGGAGGGCACTACAACCACTTTTATACCATACCATAGTTATCAGGTTATATACATACAATTACACACATATTTCCCAAACCTGAAATAGCACTTAACAGACGCTACAAAATTGTTCATTAAACTAACTACCACAGACTAGCCTGCTAAGCGGATAATTAGCATTTTCCCTTTACAGTGTAAAGAACAGCATGACATTATTAAACTAACGGTTCCAATTGAGTTTGCACTTACTTTTAGTTGTCACGCACACATTCAACTGTCAAATAGGCTTCAACTGTCAACTGTCAACTAGAAACAGGCACAATAATGCGGCAACCAGAACTCCTCGCAGTTCGCATTAAACTCTTACTCCCCACTGACTACATGAGCCTGCTGGAATTCCCCTACGTGCATACTGCCCCCTGATTGGTCCATTTTCCCTACATTACGGTGGACCTTTTTAACACATATAATGCCTCTGTTCTAGTGGTGAACACTGAAGAAAGAACAAGCTATGTGCTGTATCAGAAACAATGCGCCACGTGTTTTGGAAGTAATATGGTCTGCGTTTACATTAGCAAACAGTGCTAACACTCAGAGCTAACGCTGTACTGGAGAGACTATGTGTAATATAAAGGTCCTGTCCTTGTGGGAAACCGAGAGAGAAACGTTTGAGCTCCATACTGTTTCAGAGATAATGCTGGATGTGGTTTGGAACATAATATGGCGTTTAATCACGGCAGCGTTTAGCTGAGTTTCTCCCGGTAGAAAACTCTCTTCAGAGGAGAGATCATGACGCTCCAAAGGGGCGTGACCAGCAGCAGCTCCAAAGGGGCGTGGCCAGCAGCAGCTAGTTCATTTAAAGCTACAGTCACAGAATCAGCACTTCAGGAACAGGGCTGAAATAGAGGGGGATGAGGCATGCTACAATTGGGGATCTGTTTGGTATTTTGAGAAAAACACTTCAGAGACAAGTTTTGTATAGATATGGACCTCTATATATTGTTCAAATATAGCATGACGGGAACCTTTAATGAAGACAATGTAGTCACAGGTAAGTCTTGAGGGTTTTTTCATGTAAATCACAGCTTCCAAAACCAGAGGTCTCGTCGTTCATTACCGACTCAAACACACTTTAAAAAATTTTTTTTTTAAAAGATTCAACTTTATTGTCATTGCACAGAGTACAAGTACTTGGACAGCGACCCATCCTAGTGTTAGGAGCAGTGGGCTGCCATTATGTACGGCGCCCAGGGAGCAGTGTAGGTAACCAGTGTCTTGCTCAGGGACACCACGGTGGCACTTGGTCTTTCGGGGACTTGAACTGGTGACCTTCCAGTTCCCAGGCCAAGCCCCTATGGACTTTGCCACCACCACCACCCTGGATATTGAACTTAAACTGGATATTGTTAAAATAAACACAAATACTATTACACTATCAGACGTGCGGACGCGTGAGGTCAAAAATGATGTTGTTCCACGCTTGCAGTCTTCCATTATCTCTGCCATTCTAAATTCTTGAACCCGCTCACTGGAATCTGCCTCACGGCATTAAACTAGGTCGTAAATAATAAAAACATAAACCTTTGCGCTGTCAATAAATGGTGGATATATGCAAAACTAGTATACAAATCAATATTGTTATAACTAATTAAAAGAGTATGCTACTTTCTTACCAGCGTAAACATTTTCCATAAATAATACTACGCATAAATGGCTCTTACGGTTTCCACCAACTCTCTGAAGACAAAAATATTTCACTATAGGCTATGCGTGTGACTTTAAGCACTGATCTTTTTTAAATGGGACTGTTTTTGAATCGAGGTTCATTTGCATAGAAAAGCCTCACCTCTGCATATTTCCTTTGACAGTTCCTCAGTTTGTTTGTGTCATGTTTGCACAGGTCTACCGGTCGGGAAACTGCGCAATCCCTCTGTGAGTCGCGCTGCAGCGAGGAACAGAAGATGTTTCCCTCCTGCTGCTTGTTTCGTCTGCTGCCACGGGGGAAAAACCTTACTGTGGATAGATTTCCCCATTCCCCATTCACATCCCCCCCCCTGTCTGTGCGGAAAACAATGCTCTGATAATGTGTTCTGCAGAGATCGTTGGATTTTATCTCCCGGAGAAATACCCAGAAGGAGGGAGCTCTCTACAGACACATCACACATGATCCCTTACACTCTGCTGTCCATCTGGCAAGACAACATACACACACACACACACACACACACACACACACACACACACACACACACACACACACACACACACACACACACAAACACACACGACACACACAGACACACACACACACACACACACACACACACACACACACACACACACACACACACACACACACATACAGAGACTAGTATTAATGCCAGCACAGTGATGTAGTTAAATGCTTTGTCACGCTGTCGCTGTACGCTGCATTGTCTGCTGGGAAATCTCTGGCTGGCTCTCTGTTCATGTGCCAGCTAACTCTGCCTTCATTCATGCTCTGTGTGTTGGTCCGGGCTGTGGAGGAGCGGAGTGTGTTGCGAGGCCAATTACCCGTTTAGTGTGCCAGCTTGTGCCAGGCAATTAGGACAGTGTGTGTGTGTGTGTGTGTTGTATTTTGTAGCTCCATGCTTGTTATTAACTGAAGACTTCAACTTGGACTACCACAATTGTGTAAGTTCAGACCGTGATTGGATCCAAACTAGTTGTGATGTGTGCAAATTCATGTGAACATATACACGTGTTTAGCTAAGATGAGAATCCTTTTCTTCTTCAGCTGAGGAACACACACACACACACAACCTTTAGAGACGGACTGCACAGTAGACCTCAACGTTAAAGAAGATAGCCACAGGGTGAAGCTTCAGGAACACCCATAGTCATTGTTAAAATAAATGTTTGCTGTCAGTGGGAAACAGGGAACTAACAGCCAGGGTTGTAAGGGTTACTCTGAACTACATTTCATTAAAATTACAAGTTACCTGTAAGAAAATGTAATCAGTAACCTAATATAACTATCAAGACATATCAAATTCAATGCAATACAATAAATATTAATAAGATATTTGTTACTCAAGTGTATTGAGTAAGACAATAGAATAATGTAACCTTAGAAAGTAAAACAAATATAAAAGATATTTAGGATCAGAAATGATTTCATTTATAGGGAACCTTGCTTTTGATGAAGCATCTTCAGCAGCAGCCTCTACACCAACACTGAAACACATGAGCACAGACTTCAGTTTAAAGAAGAGAAATCAAACCTGAGCTGACAGGAAATGCTCCGTTTTAGTTTAACACAGTTAAGCTCACACACACACACACACACACACACACACACACACACACACACACACACACACACACACACACACACACACACACACACAAAAACAAACTATTTTATGAACATCTAGGTTCACCTGCTGAATTAAACACAGAACAAATGAAACAAAGAAAGTGAAACCATAAAGCAGATTCAGGCAGTAGGCGTATAGATTCACTCTGAAAGTATTAGAGAACAGAACAGAACAGCCGAGAGGAGAGAGAACATCTGATCCTTTACTACACACACTAGATGCTCTATGTTTACAGCAGCGTCCTGTGATAAAAAGTGGTCTTTTTTACACATCTACCCCCACAACATAATCGTTCTATATTATTGTCTCTGACGTCGTTATCTTTTATTATAAATAAAGATAACAAATTGTTTTACACGTTATTTTACATTTCACATAGTTACATTTATATCATTTTTTTTCCTTTATGGATAATTTTCTAAAACAAAATCATAAAAGAAAAACAACCTTCTCCAAAACTTAACAATGGGAAAATCAAAAAACAAGAAAAACATACATAAAACAAACAAATTAAATACAACAAATGACAAGAAAAAATGTTTTTAATATGCTTTTGGTCTGTTAACTGTAAGTTCTAGTCGAGTAGCTGCAGTTTGTCAGTGAAGACACTGGCAAGCTTTTTCATTGGTAAAGATGACAATGCTAAAGTCTAGTGTAACAGAACCACATGTTGAAAAAGCAATGTTTATCTAATGGTTGCTAACGTTAGCCACCATAGGCTACTAGTCATTCCAGGCAAAGTAAGGCTGGATATCCTTTACAGTGTTTTAAATGTGCAAGTATTCAGATTTGTATTTGTATCATGCCCTCTTTCAAAGGTAACATTGACTTAAGATCTGTTGAAATAGTTCATTTATTTGTACCCACTATTCCAGAGCTGTTTTCTGACTGAGATTTCAGGTAGCATGAAATATGTTCTAAATATTTTTGAAAGCTGCAGATTCCCTTACTCACCCTTTCAGAAGGTTCAAAAGGTAAAACCATGAGTAGGAGTATGAGAGAAACGTTGTGTGTTTACACTACATCAGTTGAGTACACACACACACACACACACACACACACACACACACACACACAAATATTCTTTCACAAAAACTGCCAGGACTTAAGCAGCACTGACTGCCTAACCCGCCCCCGCTCTGCCGGTGGACTGCTGTCTTTCCGAACTGCCTGAAGTGAACATGGATCAGGTTCCCCTCGAACAGCCCTCCTGACACAGTGCTTCTGCAGCGCTGTTCCCTGATCTCCTTCATGCAGAGGACAAAGTGTTTCACATGTGTTCGGTTCCCACACAAAACCATGAGGAAGGGGAACAACACAGCCTGGCAGGTAGGTAACGGTTTCTGCTGTTGGCACCATGAGTTGCTGGGAGGGAGCAGGATCAGCTGCAGTCCCAGTACTCTGAGCTAATGGTCAGCAAGCAATGTTTAAAGCTTTAGGAGTTATATACAGGGTATGGGGTAACTCGATACATAGGAGCGCGTTAATGTAAGATTACATTTGTCAGTGTGTAAGGGAATATGCAGCTTTCAAAAATGTTTTGAATCTATTTAATGCTAGCTTAAATCTCAGTCAGAAACAGCTCCAAAGCGTCCAAATACCTTTAAACCTTTTCACCTATTATTCAGAATGCACTTTTTAATGTCTTTTATACATAAATATGTGTCCTCTGTTTAAGGAGACTCAAAGAGTCAGAAAATACAACCCTCTCTCTTTTCCTCCTTACCCACATGGAGGTAAAAACGAGCTGACCCAGATTTGCTGTCTTTATGACGTAATAAGGAAAATGTGGCCGGGATTTACATATACATACATACACGTACTTCTGGCAACGTCCCAGTCAGAAACAGCTCTGGAATAGTGGTTACAAATAAATGAAATATTTTAACAGATTTTTTGAGTCAATGTAACCTGTGAAAGAGGGCATGACACAAAGAAAATCTGAATACTTACACATTTAAAATACAATAAATGGTATCAAGCCTTACTTTGCCTGGAATGACTAACCCATGGTGGTTAATGTTAGCAAACATTAGAAAAACAGTGCTGTCTCAACATCAATGTTAATTTCGTCAACGAAAACTATGACGAAAAATGTTCGCCAACAACCTTATTTACATGACTAAGACGAGACGAAGACGAACTAAAAATAGATTTTTTATAATAAAAACTATTACGAAGGAGAGACGCCATGTGGCTACAAATTAGTTGGGAAGAATACGACCAACCTGAACAGACACTGCACTAAAACGTTTTGAGTTGTCTTCGACTAAAACTATGAAGAATAAAAAGGACTAAAATGTGACTAAAGATAATGACCATTTTCATCTAAAGACTAAGACTAAATCTAAAATAGCTGCCCAAATTAACACTGCTCAACATGTCTGTCATGATCCTTGTTTTGTGTCTGTTTCCTGTTTTATTTTGAAATGTTTTCCCTCTGTTGTGTCATGTGTAGTTTTACTTCCTGTCTTTGGGTTTTCCTTGTGTCTGATTGTGTCATTGTGTTCACCTGTTGCCCCTGTGGTTCTCCTCCCCTCTCCAGCTGTGTGTTGTTTAGTGATTACCGTTGTGTATTTAGTCTTAGTTCCCTTTTTGTCTCTGGTTCGGTCGTCGTCGTTTCCTACCTGATCCTGTACATGTTACCTGCCTGTTCCTGCCCGTCCGTCTGTCTGCTCCGGTTCCCAGTGTCCCTGTGTCCCCTGGTTAGTGTTGGTGAGGTTTCTTTTGGTTGAACGTACAGCTTTAATTTAAATAAAGCTCGCCTTTTGTTTGGACCCATACCTGCCTCAAATTCATTTTTCTGCACTTGGGTCCTGTTTCCCCAAACCCTGACGATGTCTCCCTTACACTAGATTTTATCACAAAATTAAAAAAGAAATTGAACACCTGTATCCAGCAGCAGACATGTTTGTAGTTCTATGTGACGGACTAGAGATGGGTCGTTCGCGAACGACTCTTTGCAACAAACACACTGACCTGATTCGTCGATTCACCTTCCTCTCGTTCGTTCGTTCGTTCTCCCACGGACTATTCGCTGTGCCAATCGGGATGCGGTTGAGTCTAAGACACCCTCGTTGAATTTTAGCCAATGAGAGACAGGAATGCTTCTCGTTTATTCCTCTCTAGTCGTTCTCGTTCAGTTAGTCAGTCACTCAGTCAGTCAGTAGCGCTAGCCATCCATCCATCCATCCATCCATCCATCCATCCATCCATCCATCCATCCATCCATCTTCTCCCGCTTTTCCGTCAGGGTCGCGGAGGTAACAGCTCCAGCAGAGAGCCCCAAACTTCTCTTTCCCTGGCCACATCAACCAGCTCTGACTGGGGGATTCCAAGGCGCTCCCAGGCCAGCGAAGAGATATAATCCCTCCACCTGGTCCTCGGTCTACCCCTCGGTCTCTTCCCAGCTGGACGTGCCTGGAACACCTCCAAGGCATCCTCACTAGGTGCCCGAACCACCTCAACTGGCTCCTTTCAACGCGAACGAGCAGCGGTTCTACTCTGAGTCCCTCCCAGATGACTGAACTTCTCACCTTATCCCTAACACACTATCAGTTGAGGTCAACAGCGTTCCATCCTTACTGTACACAGCTTGGATGGTTCCCTGCTTCCCCCTCCTGAGGTGTTGGACGGTTTTCCAGAACAACTTTGGTGCCGACCGAAAGTCCTTCTCCATGGCTTCTCCGAACTTCTTCCACACCCGCTGCTTTGCCTCGGCCACGGCTGAGGTTGCTGCCCTTCGGGCCCGTCGATACCTTGCAACTGCGTCAGGAGTACCCAGGGATAACATATCCCGGAAGGCCTCCTTCTTCAGTCGGACAGCTTCCCTGACCACCGGTGTCCACCAGGAGGTTCGAGGGTTACCGCCCCTTGAGGCACCTAAGACCTTGAGACCGCAGCTCCCCGCCGCAGCTTCGGCAACGGAGGCTTTGAACACCGCCCACTCTGGTTCAATGTCCCCAGCCTCCACAGGGATGCCTGAAAAGCTCCGCTGGAGGTGTGAGTTGAAGGCCTCCTGGACTTGGGACTCCTCCAGACGTTCCCAGTTCACCCGCACTACACGTTTGGGCTTACCAGGTCTGTTCAGAGGCTTCCCCTGCCACTCGACCCAACTCACCACCAGATGGCGATCAGTCTGACAACTCCAACCCTCTCTTCACCCAAGTGTCCAAAACATGCGGCCTCAGGTCCGATGATACGATAACAAAATCGATCATGGACCTTCTGCCTAGGGTGCTCTGGTACCACGTACACTTATGAGCATCCTTATGTTCGAACATGGTGTTTGTTATGGCCAATCCATGACTAGCACAGAAGTCCAGTAACAAACCACCACTCCGGTTCAGATCAGGGGGGCCGTTCCTCCCAATCACGCCCCTCCAAGTGTCTCCATCATTGCCCACGTGTGCGTTGAAGTCTCCCAGCAAGACTAAGGAGTCCCCTTCAGGAGCCCCATACAGGACTTTGAGGGTCTCCAAGGCTGAATACTCTGAACTGCTGTTTGGTGCATAAGCACACACAACAGTCAGGGTTTTCCCCCCCCATGACCCGAAGGCGTAGGGAGGCGACCCTCTCGTCCACTGGGGTAAACTCCAACAAAGCGGCACTCAACCGGGGGCTTGTGAGTATCCCCACACCCGCTCGACGCCTCAAACCCTGGGCAACTCCGGAGAAGAATAGAGTCCAACCCTTATCCAGAAGTAAGGTTCCAGAGCCGACGCTGTGCGTAGAGGTGAGCCCCACCAGATCCAACTGGTAACGCTCCACCTCCCGCACAAGCTCCAGCTCCTTCCCCCCAGAGAGGTGACATTCCACGTCCCCAAAGCCAGCTTCTGTCACCTGAGTGTAGTCCGTTGAGACCCTCTGCTTTCACTGCCACCCTATCGCTGTTTCCCGTAGGTGGTGGCCCCGCGGGACGGGGGAGCGGAGGTGTGGCCCACGTTGATTTTTCGGGCTGTGCCCGGCCGGGCTCCGTGGCTCAGTAGCGCTAGCCTGTAGGCTAAATGGGGACTTGAAACCTTTTCATCAATATAATCATTCTGCCAAGCTTTTAAACATGTTTGTCGGCATATTGGGTCTTTATCTCTTTATTTAGTAGCCCTTGCTGAGAGAGAACAAAAAAAATAAGACAATAAATTCCCGGATCAAGCCGTAGTCTACTCTATTAGTATTTACCTTCAATAAATGTCAAGGTGAATGTACACATTAGCCAGTGTTGTGTTGTCTAAAAGAACACATAGTCATGAAGTTGCAGCTATGTGTTTGCCTTGAACTACGGTGTTGTGTTGACTGTTTCCACGATCGTTTGCAAACAGGAGCTGAGAACCGTGCATTCCATGGTTCCCCGCTGAATGACGTTGTACCGGAAACGCGACTGAACGAAAGAACGAACAAGATACAGGTAACGGGCGGGCACCATCAGACAGGAACACTCTTCAAGCTACCTGGACCAGAGTTATTCAGCAATGGCACACATAAAGTTTAACTTTAAAATGTTATTTGTCATTTGATGTAAGGTGCATCTGAAGTGCTTCACAGGATTGTTGACATCCACCTGGATCCATCTTATTATTATTTATAGACACATGCCTTTTCCAGCCTTTGGACTACCTATGTTGTTACCTATGTTAATTTACACACAACATCTATATACGTCTGTCCGTCCTGGGAGAGGGATCCCTCCTCTGTTGATCTCCCCAAGATTTCTTCCATTTTCCCCCATTAACTGGGGGTTTTCTTTTGGGAGTTTTTCCATGTCCGATGTGAGGGTCCAAGGACAGACGTTGTCGTATTCATATTCTGTACAAACTGTAAAATCCACTGAGACAAATGTAAAATGTGTGAATGGGCTTCATAAATAATCTTTGATTGATTGATTGAAGACGTGTTTCAGAGTAACCCAAAGGTTATGTAAAAACTAGTATAACTCATTGCTTTCATCATTAGTAATTAAGTAAGGGATGACTTTTATAAAAAATGACCTAGTGATGTGTAAGGCATTACTTCTTTCAGTAACTACCCCATCACTGATAATGTGAAAAGTGAAAAAACGATTAAAGATTAGAGGAGATGTAGAGCACTTATTTGAAGGGTTGTTTGATTGAAACCAAAAGAATTGCACTCTTCCTATAAACAGTCAGTTTGACATTGTGGAAAAAGACAAGAAAAAAGAGCTAGACTTAGGACGTGGTCATCCTCGTTTGGCACAAAGACTGCAAGCAGTGGGAAACATCGAGCGAGAGGGAACTATTTCTTGGAGAACTGCATGTTGTCAACGTGCCCAGTACTTCTATGCAGCCTGAAAACCACACAGTGATGACAGGACAGGAAATTAATGCCAGACAGACCAAGAAATAGGTCCAGCACCTGGTCCCTATAAAATCTATTTTTGTGTCTTTATTAAATAACTGAGACAAAAACAAGATATTGAGTAGGCTTTAGAAGTTTAGGAAGGTATATTGTTTTGTTTCCAATTTAAACTAGGTTAATGGATCCTTACTCCGCAAACATGAGACTGATATTGATCTTCTTAAACCACTTTCTGGATGGAGGGAGGGAGCTTATTCCCAAAATGTAAAAATAATTGTTAAACATCCCTTTGATTCATATCTGTCTGTCATGTATTTAAACAGGCAGAGGAGCAGGGTTGCAACATGATGTCTTCCAGGGACGGACTAGGACTGATAAACGGCCCTACACTCTGACCCAGGCCACAGCAGTTATAGTGCGCACGGCCGTGGCTAGTTTTGATTGTTATTTAACCTATGTCAACCAACACTCATTAACCAGATTCAGCACAGCAGGAGAGCCAGTAAATCAGTCTGCATTGATGTGTGACTGAATGTGGGTGACTCTTACTGTATTTCCTGCCAGCACTTGCTTTATAGTATAAAAAGCTCCTCCAGCATGTGAAGGCAGAAACAAGGACAACCCTGCAACGTCTGAGATGTGCAGCACCAGCACACAGAGTGCAGTGCCGAATACACACAGGCTGGTTACCTTCAACAGAGCTCCTGGAAACCACAGCAGGCTATGACAGTGTAATCACTCTGAACCCTGCATACATCAGATGCTCCGTTATTACCTCATAGCCTGCTTTTTTGATGAAGGAGACGTCCGTTCACCACGACGGAAACTCACTTTTTAGTCTGGGCATATGCCGTAGTGCCAATAGGTGCGTTTACATTGCAGTGGAGGTTCCAGACCAGATTTACTGGGAGGCCAGGCTGGGGTCTTTTATCTAATGAGAGGGGCACAATAATCATGGATTTAAAAGACAGTTTAGTAATTACATGAAATAAATATAAAATACAGTAATTAGTATTTATAACTTTAAGTTAAGGTTCGTTGTTTCAGTAACAACATTGCTTCAGTAGTATTTTCTTTGATTTAAAATCCTCGTTTTATTAACTAAGTTACAATCGTATTAAATTATATAAACAGTATTTGCTGCAACACTGAATATATAACTCGAAAGATTACATAGAAAAACTGGTATCACCATTCACAAAGAAATGTACAATAACCCAGTGGCGGGCCGTGCATTTCACACCTAGGCCTTCAGTGATGTCCTACACAGTCCTACCTGAATTATTCCACCTCTTAATACCATCATTATGACGCCATGGCTCTAGAAACTATACATTTAGACAGAAACGCAGTATAACCGGGCGTTGCATCACCTTAACATAGTCAAGTACAACAGAGTTATATTAATATTTCTGAAGCATTTATAATCAATACATCAGCATTTACAGTTAACTTCATTAATCAGATTATCTGACAAACCGCTCCTTGACACCTGTGTCTGTCACATAACGCAGGACAAGTGCCAGCTGTGCTACATTACCCACATCTGACGTCTCGTCCACCATAACAGCGACAAAGGGTGCTTTTTTAATCTTCATTTTGATCTCTCTCCCATCACTTCAGCAATAGCATAAATCAGGTCGTTTTGTATTTTGCCTGACGTCCCAGTAAACATGTTGTTTGTGTACAGGTGGTAATGCAAATCTGTGTTGTTCTCAGCAAGAAAAGAAAGAAGCTCCTCGTAGTTTCCTCTGTTTCTGGACTCGGCGCTTTCACCGTGTCCCATAAATGAAAGTTCCTGTTTACCCAAAAACAGGACACAATCAATCAGTCTTTCAATATTTCCCTATTTTTGTTCACCCTTTCGTTGTGGAGCTCCGTTTCCCTGGGCACTTGTTCGTTGAGCTGTAGATCCACTCGGGTGTCCCCAAAGGTTTTCAAAAGCACCAGTGCTTCCAAGTGCCCAGCTGTGCTTTGGTGTCTCGTTGCTGCCTTGGTTAGACAACTCAAGTTTGCAAATTTAGTGTGGCTCCAAACACCAAATCGATCAGTTGCAAATACCAGGCATTCCCGGCAGTACAATTTGCAGTGCCTCTCGAAGGCTGTGAGCCAGGGGTACCGCTCGTAGTTTCCCTGCTGTGCTAGGCTCGCTAGCGTTGGAGTTGGTCGTTCCCTTTTCAAGATGTGTAGCTTTACTAGAAAAGTTCGTTTTGAAAATGGCGTTGTAATTATATCTTCGACCAAATTGATCTCTTCTCCTCCTTCAGCCATTGTGGGTTGAAAAAAATAGCTTGTAGAAATCTACACAAATTAGCTCGCTCAAGTTCTAGTTCTGTTTGCTAGCTTTGCCCATAGACTGTATGGCTCTGCCTACTGCCTAGCTCTGCCTCTCAATAGTGCGTATCCAATCAGAAGATGTGCACGTGCTAACGTTAGCGTACGCCTGCTAGCTGGCCCGTTGTCGCCACCTCGAAATCTGATTGGTTAACGCCACAGTTTTGTTTGCGTTCACTTTAAGCTACAGCTGCCCGCACTGTTGATTCTGAAGGCCTAAGGGCAGATTTCTTTGACCCTAGCAACACATTATGGCTGAAATATGATTGGATAAAAGCTCTCAACATAAAGGCCAGCCCTCCAAATCTTGTTCTGAGGCTGGAAGCAGCGCAGCCAAGACGAACGCTATAAAATGAAGAGAATAGACTATGGGGAATAATTTAATACGTATTTGTGGAAAAAATGTATCAAAATTTAATTTATATTCTGATGATGTTTAGGCCAGCAGAGAAGGCCTTGCTGGCCCTGACGGCCCACCACTGCAATAACCACATCATACATTATAAGGACATTGCTAGCACCAAAACCCACTACTACTCAAGGGTAATCACTGCCAATAAAGGAAACTCCAAGTCACTGTTCTCCCTACTGAACAATATCACCAAACCCCAGGACTATCTCCCCCCTCACTTCGTACACAACCTCCTTCTGCAACTCCATTATGTCCAGTTTCACGGCAAAAATCAAGAACATCCACCAGCACCTTGGATCAATCCCTCACCTCAGCATCTCAGCAGACTTTCACCCATCCACACACTCATTCTCCTCCTTCCAGCTCCCCACTCTCTCAGAAATCACAGA
Source organism: Eleginops maclovinus (assembly GCF_036324505.1). Taxonomy (NCBI): domain Eukaryota; kingdom Metazoa; phylum Chordata; class Actinopteri; order Perciformes; family Eleginopidae; genus Eleginops; species Eleginops maclovinus. The sequence continues at coordinate 34,295,613 of NC_086352.1, read as the reverse complement.
ACTCATCGGGAAATCCAAGCCATCCACCTGTCAACTGGACACACAACTTGTTAAAGTCTGCCTCCCCTCTCTGGTCCCCCTCATTTCTGCCATTATCCACTCCTCTCTCACCACGGGAACTGTTCCTATCCTTCAAGACTGCTGCAATCCCCCCAATTCTGAAAAAACCTGGCGCCGACCCCTCCGACTACAACAACTTACGTCCTATCTCAAATCTACCCTTCATCTCCAAAATCCTGGAAAAAACAGTTGCCTTCCAACTCCATGCTCACCTATCCCACAATAACCTGTATAAACAGTTCCAGTCTGGTTTCCACCCACTCCATAGCACTGAAACAGTGCTCATCAAAATCAACAATGACCTCTGGTATGGCAGCTGATTCTGGACAACACACACTCCATTAGACTGGTTCACATCTTACCTCTCTGGCCGCACTCAGTTCATTCAACTCAAATCCTTTAAATCCATCCACTCCGCCGTCACTTCAGGTGTGCCCCAGGGCTCTGTTCTGGGGCCCCTCCTCTTCATCATCTACCTCCTTCCCCTCTGCAATATCCTCCGCAAATTCAACATTCAATTCCACTGCTATGCTGATGACACCCAGCTCTACCTCGCCACTAAACCCTCGTCCACTCTCCCGCCCACCTCCCTCACCGATTGCATCTCTGAAATAAAAACCTGGTTCACTCAAAACCTCCTTAAGCTAAACAGTAACAAAACCGAGGTTCTCCTCATCGGCACCAAATCCACTCTATCCAAAACCGACAGCTTTTCCCTCAATAGGACAACTCCTCTGTTTCACCCTCCCCCCAGGTTAAGACTCTGTGTGTCATCCTTGACAGCACACTATCCTTTCAACATCACCCGGTCGGCCTACTTCCACCTACGAAACATCAATCGCCTCCGCCCCTCCCTTACCCCCCACACTGCCGCCATCCTTGTCCACAGCCTCGTCACCTCCCGTCTGGATTACTGCAACTCTCTCCTCTTCGGCCTCCCTCAAAAAACCCTCCATAAACTTCAATTGGTCCAGAATTCAGCTGCCTGCATCATAACTCGGACCCCCTCCATCCACCACATCACTCCTGTCCTCCAACAACTACACTGGCTCCTGGTTCAGTTCTGTATTCAATTCAAAGTCCTCCTGTTGACATTCAAAGCCATCCACAACCTCGCCCCCCCATATCTGTCCGACCTCCTCCCTGTTCCCACTCCCTCCCGCTCCCTCAGATCTTCTTCCTCCATACACCTGTCTGTCCCCTCCGCCCGTCTCATCACTATGGGGAGCAGAGCATTCAGCCACTCTGCTCCGTCTCTGGAACTCATTACCACCCCAACTCAGAAACATGGATTCACTCCCCCATTTCAAAACACAGCTCAAAACACAACTGTGCAAAACTGCTTATTCCACTTGATATCAATTCCTCTGTCACCGTCTATTGTTTTTATTTCTTACTTGCATTGTTGATTCCTTTTATTGTCTTTGTGTGTGTATCATGTACGGTGTCCTTGAGTGCCGAGAAACGCGCCTTCAAATACAATTTATTATTATTATATAAGGCAATGAACAGTTCAGTCTCTGCATCCCAGGCTGAGGTTTCCTCTTCTAGAAGTTCACATTACAGCAACAATATCCTGCGATCTTTGGTGAGTTTTAGTCTCTCAAGGGCTAGGTTTTAATTTAACTTGGAGTAAAAAGGGAACAGCCTCTGGTCTAAGATGACAAATGTTTGTGTTTTGTTGTGGTGCGACTAGAATGCAGAGTTACATTAGTTCCACCTATCGGACCACTGCTATAGCCAAAGAAATCGTAATATTATAAACTTTTCTTTAGGAGGGGGGCCCCAGGTCAGTGATACGGGGGCACTGGCCCCTGTTGGCTCCACCCCAGAACCGCACTTAATACATTGACAACCCTGGAATTGAGCATGTCAAAACGCAGCATGTGTATATATCATGGGCGGATCTAGGGGTGGCCAACAGGAGCCAAACAAATGTATGATGATATCATTTGTGATAGTACATGGACATGCAGCAGGGTCACAATGCCTTAATTCCCCATAACCAGCGAAGATATTTTGACTTGGCAATTTCAAAACAAACGTTTGCGTTAGCGCTGACGCCCCTCAGTGTTCAAGTTAAACAATGATGTGTGTAGGAAAAAAACTAATACAGTCCTAAAATCATGTGGCCGTCAGTCGACTTCTGGCCATCCGTATGTTCTCCAGAACTTGGTTTGACAGTCGGCAACTGATGCCTTCGCACAGGTTTGACGTAGTAATGCTGCTCCTTCATCCGCTGTTTTTCAGCATAAAAATACTTCACTCTGCCATGTGCTCACAACACTGTGTACCAGCATTTGGGCAGACTTTAATAAAATGCCACATTTAATTTATCTTGGAGTAAAGTGTCAGCCTGAGAGTGTGTGTTATTGTTGTGAGTCCCTGCAGTGAGGATCTGTTCAGTGTGCTCCTGTCACAACACTGCTCTCTGTGGAGATCTCTGCAAACACTTTACAACGGTTCAGAGGTTAGAGCTGCTGAGTGGTATAATACGCAACAGTATCCAGACGATACCAGACCTCAAAAATCAGTTTTTCTATCCAGGTACTGGAATATCTTAAAACAGATGATGAATAAACAAAGAAATACTGTTGGATCAATTCCAAAAAACAAACTAGTATACGAACTGCATTTACTCCTTTCATCAATCATAAATATTGTGTTTTACGTTGGATTGCTTCAAGGCCTCATGATATCCTCCACAGCACATATACAATTAATGATCACCACTTTCATTGAATTTTTAGTGGTTTAGTCAACTTTTTAACACCTCTGATGTTCACGGTCAAAAATGACCACCATAGGAAATGAATGGGTAATCAAGATGATGTTCATCTATCAGATGGTACACACAAATTGCCAAATATTGATTTTGGAATACATTCAATCATTGTTTATTTACTGCAGTTATTCATGTAAACCAGTATTCAGATACACTGTGGTACACCTTAAAGGATGTTAAAAGCAAAATGCAGCTTTTGCTGCCTTTTATACATAAATATGTGTCCCCGGTGTGTGAGAGACTCACAAAGTGTCAGAAAATACAACCCTCTCTCTTTTCCTCCTTACCCACATCTCTAAAAACGGGGGTACAAACGAGCTGATCCAGATTTGCCGTTCTTATGACGAAATAAGGAAAATGTGGGCTGGCTTTACATTGAACCCCTGGTAAAATCCCGCCCACATGACACGTCCCAACCTATTGTCCCCTTATACAGTCAGCAAGCTGAATCCCCATGAAGGATTATGGTCTGTGTTTACATTAACAAGCATCGCTAACTCAGAGCTAACGCTGTACTGGAGAGACTGTGTGTAATATAAAGGTCCTGTCCTTGTGGTAAACCGAGAGAGAAACGTTTGAGCTCCATACTGTTTCAGAGATAATGATGGATGTGGTTTGGAACATAATATGGCGTTTAATCACGGCAGCGTTTAGCTGAGATTCTCCCGGTAGAAAACTCTCTTCAGAGGAGAGATCATGACGCTCCAAAGGGCCGTGGCCAGCAGTAGCTCCAAAGGGGCGTGTTCAGCAGCAACTCCAAAGGGGCGTGGCCAGCAGCAGCTAGTTAATTTAAAGCTACAGTCACAGAATCAGCACTTCAGGAACAGGGCTGAAATAGAGGGGGATGAGGCATGCTACAATGGGGGATCTGTTTGGAATTTTGAGAGAAACACTTCAGAGACAAGTTTTTTATAGATATGGACCTATAATATATTGTTCAAATATAGCATAACAGCAGACCTTTAAAAGAAATTATGATTCTACCTTCTGTTGGTTTTCACCTCGTTGAGCATGTGCTTTTTAATCAGTTTTTGTGTGAAAACGGCATCAGCCTCCCCCTGCTTTTACTGCTCATCCCTTACAAATGGCATTCTGATGGTTTCCATTCAGTGGCGCTACAGTCAGTGAACGCCTCATCTCTATCCAGCTGAGCTCCTGTAATCAGTGTGTTTGCCGTGCACCGGGCTCAGGTGATTGTGTGTCTGGAGCCTTTGAGCCAAACAAATAATAAACAGATTCTGTTGGTTAATTACTTAATTCTCAAACATTAGAAGATCAGAGGGGTTTTCTCTTACGCAGCCGGATCCCTTCAGCCTGCTTGTTGGGATTCTGATAGATCCGTAGCCTATAGGCCTACTTGTATTCTCAAATAGCTTAATCTCTCCCAGCTCTCTATCCGCCCACACAGCTACATTTGTGAGTGTCTGCCTTCTTTGTCGAGTGAGAAGAATGTGTTATTGAAATGACCATTGCATAAGTATTATCTTTTTAAGCATGCCTCATGGAAGCAGCATTTGCATTTTAAAGAGCTAGAAATTATCCAGAGTACCCGTGAGCTTCCGATTCATTTGTTCCGAAAGCATATTGCTCTCTAGTGCTTCACAAACTGTCCTTTGAATAATGCATTTGAGATGTTAGCACATTTTATTTGCATATGCTCACTGTCTGTCAATGAGTAATGATGTCTGTCTGTACGTTGAATGGAAGCACAATTCCTCCGTGAGGACACCATAACAGTCATGTCAGGAACTCTCTGTGGGTGTTCGATTAAATTATGTCGGAAAATGAGTTTTTAGTTATGATGTTTCTGTGTTTTTTCATTGTTCTTTTGAAAATGTATTCAGGTTGGTTTTAAAAAAACAGATGTAATGAAATGTGTTTTTCTGAGTTTGGAGAGCAATAATGTGAACTAGCACTACAACACACAGGTACAAACCATTGCAACTTCCCTCCAAATTGTCATTAACAGATATTTATTCCTGTATATATTTATTAAGTGATGACACTCTGACATGCACATTTCCCTACCTGTCTGTTTTTAAACACTGTAATATGAACTGTATTTATCCTATGTATGTATGATTGTATATACATTTTTCTTTAAGTTTAGGGATTTTCTTTGTTGATTGCATGTTGATATGTAAATATGCACTGGACAGGATTGTTTTTTTAATGTACCTGTACAATGACAATAAAGGAATTCAATAATTTTAAATATCTGTTTGTTTTTTATGGGAGTATGCCTACACTATTGGTGGAGCGTTAGCACAGCGCTCTTTGTGTGGGTGTGTGTTTGCTGCTGATGATCAGAGGGTTAGCCCCATGACTCACCTCCAGCTGGGTTCCTGCTCAGAGCAGACTGAGGAAATACTCCCAAGGAGCCCCGAGGCTCCCATCTCCTGTCAGCCTGTGCACTCTCTGATCCAAGAACTCAGTGCATGGAAAGGTGAATAAGCAGAGCTGACCTCAGATCAGCCTCCTCAGGCACTGGGAGCACAGATGGGCCCACTGGTTCAGACTCCTGAGTGAAGCCACTCCAACCCGCCTACCTACATTCTGTGTTGTGATAAAGGAAACAGGAGGTGATGTTCGACATTAGTTTAATAGATTTTCGGATCTGTTAACTCCGTATTTGAGAAGCAGCTATCGCTCCGAGGATAATAAGCTTTAGGGGCATCAACCAATATTTCTGAGGGTTCTGTTGTAGCCAAAAGATATCCCGGCCATGCCTTCTCTTGCATGTTCTGCTCATTGATACACTCCCATAGCAACTCGAACTGGGAATGGAGAAGGAGTTGAATGAGGACTTCTGTGACCTGTTTGTTTCACAAGCAGCCAATTAGCGGTTTCGGAAAACTGGTTTCAATAAATGTTGTTTTCCTGAAGTAAATGTTGTCTTTTTGCTTTATTTTCTTCTCAAAGTTTACCAAAATGTTTAGTTTACATGTTCGCTTTCCAAACCTGTCATCTTTTTCTCGGGCTGCCCTCGACTAAAGATTGTTCAAGTTAACCAGTCGATTACTCATCTTACGTTTGTGATGATGACTATTTTAAATTGTATTGGCATTAAAAAATTGTTTCCGTTTCAAGAATAAGAAAACACGTTATGATATATCATGGGATGCTGTGCTACGTATAAAATATATTCATAAATTGGTTTTAATGAGACTTTTAAATATAATTAAAATGTTATGTTTGTCAGCAGCAAATACAGACGTCTCTTTCCCAATGTAAATCAATAGAGAAAAAAAAATGTTTTGGGCCCGATGATGTCACAGGCTGACAGTTTAGTCCCACAGTTTGGCTAAGAAAATCTGCAGATGGTGCTTTCCTGTGGGCTTTGTCGTAGCATTGACAGCTGAAATAACTAATGCTGATTTTTAAAGGTCAATTTTAGTGTCACAGTGTTGCGTTTCTTCAATTAGAGGAAGGAGTAGCCGAAAATAATCCAGGAAGCTTCTCAACAAGTTAACAGCATTTTTATGATATGATAAGTCTACAAAGGAACTTGGCTGAGGTCCCTTCCTGTTGCACTGTTCCACAGTCCACATTTAAGTAGTTCCTCTGTCCCACAGAAATAAGCCCTTTCACTTGTTTACAACCATGTTTTCTACCCTCCCGCTTGGAGGTGTAGTCTTCTCCCATTGGTTGGTGGGGGGTATCGGATCCTTTTCAGCGTATTAGGCGTGTCCACGCCTCTTAACGCATTGCTGCTCCAATCAGATCTTCAGTCGCCCTCAGAGAGAGAGGCGCAATGAAATAACATATTGTGCAACACTTCTTTAGCTAGGCACATTACATAATGAAGCACATAGTAAAATGTTATACATTGATTATTCTCACAATAGCATATCATCTTGTGTAAGAGAGACAAGTTCAGCAAGCTGGGACCAAGACTCTGTTCCTGAGCCTGCTGGTCGTGGAATTAATATTCCTGAAATGTTTTCAAATCAAATAGGCTATTTAAACTACTATTTCACAGAATTTGTAGAAATGCCGAGACTTGTATTGTGCAGACTTTGGTCTATGTGAGGACAGGCTCTTTCATCTCCCCTTCTGTAGGTGGTTCTTCAGTCATATAGTCATCCAGATGTGCTGTGAGCTGACAGGAGTGTGCAGCACTTCGTGGTGTTCAGGGAGTCATTTCCTGCCGCCTCAGGGGAAGCTGTGGAGCTTTGACTACCAGTGAGGGAGGGTGCTGCAGGGCTGGGACTCTTAATGGGAGTGTGTGTGGGCGGGTGAGTAGGTGGTGAGTAAAAAGCGAGCAGGAGGTGAGGGTGCTTTGAGCGTTGTTCGTTGCTACAAATGTGGTGCAGTGTTCAGTAAATGTGAAGTTGGCAGACAGATCATTTTATGCCACAAAAAATAAAATAAATAGTTCAAAGTAAGAAAAAAACTATTTTACTTCCTCCCCTCCTCCCTCGACTAACTGATGCTGAATGTTCTCCAGATGAACTGAGGCCCGGTTCACCTTACCGTGAAAATACTTTTTCTCGCTTTGGCTATACGGTCAAACCCACAGTTTATCTTCTCTCAATGCTTGGTGGCTGTATTAGGGCAGATTTTGTCACTCTAGTGGTTCCCCAGAACTCCCCCAGCACCACCTCTTCCTTCTGTTTAATGATCGACTGCAGCCATTGCCTCTGAGGATTCATACTGACCCCTTCCCTACAGAAAACATTGTTGTGTCTCTGAGTCAAGCTAGAGTGATTCTTTATAAACAGTTTAACCCTTAAATGGTTTCTGTATCCTGGGAGATACAGTCATTTGACAAGCTGTGTCCACGCCTAATATAGATGTAATAACAGTGTAGTCATGGTCATATAACAATTTGTAGATTTCACTTTTAACATGTGAGGCGGACCCTGTTTGTTTCGTTTGTTGTATGTCAAGCAGAAAAGTGTAAAACCATTGCAGTAAAACACAAGCTCTGCTTCTAGAAAACACATGCTAACACCATACCGCAAAAAGTAATGTTTTATTGTGCGTGTAATGATGCTGCAGGCAGATGCAGATGTAGTTTCCCTTGTAGTGACTTTATATTTGACCTAACATTGTTTTTTCATTCTGATATGCTACTCTCTCACATGCTCTAGAGGTGAAAACCATGCATCACATTGCCAAACAAATAACAGTCATCTTATTCATTTTTCTTTTCTCTTCTCTGTATTTGCACACTGGATATGGTTGGTTCCGTTTTCAGTTAAGTATTAAATGATAATAAAGTTATGTAACTTTAATGTTGTGGTCCTACTGTGGTAGGTATAATCAGAAGACACCTTAAAGTAAAACGACAGAGCAGGGGTCGAAGTTCTTAAGTCCAATAAATATTTTAGAAGTATTTGACTGGCCATTTCTGGTGAAACACAAAATGCAAATAGGTAAAAATAACGGGCCAGTAATGTACTTTAATCTTAGCTAAGAGTGTTATTTATACCTAGTATTTCAGTGATTCTTGAGACAAGGAACCTCACTACGAGAGTGAGGCAAACAGGACTAAACAGCGCAGTAAGGAGCGAACAAACTAAAAGTCCAACAATCTGGGTATCCTGGCAAACTGTGAGCTATGACGAGATGTAGTCGTGGGGAGGACTGACGTGGCTGCAGAGGTCGGGGAGGTGTTTGAGTGTCAAAGTGACGAGAGGGGGCGTGGCCAGAGTTCGGTTCAACACAGACGTGACACATGTTCCCCCTCTATGTAGTCCATTACCTCAGGAGAAATCTGATATATCTCCCTGGTGCTGCTTAAGCGAGCCGGTGAAGATGGTGCACTCAGCTTCACCAGAACATCTGGTAAGGGAACAAAGCAGATATCTGGGCTTCCCTTTTTTTGTTGAAAACGGACATTTGGCCCATGAGGATGAAACAATTCGACTTCAACATCCTGATGCTCTGCATCAACAGATAATGCTTTTGCAAGCCACCAGTACTGGTCGTACATCACAACAAGCCAATCTTCCCTCTGGATATCACTGGGACCTATCCCAGTTGCTGTGCCCTCAGGCACTCCACTGGGTTCATTTTCCATGGACTCCATCAATATCGCCAGAGGACTCTTTGCAGCAGTGACTTGAGGGATGCAATCCCAAGCATGGGTAACTGGACTGAAGCAAGGACAGATGCGTGGTACATTGCAAAAACAGGAAGTGTGCCTACAATGGATGACACTGCCCTCAGCCACAACTTGATGGATCTTCCTTGTTCCAGGGATAAATTTCAATGGTTGGGTAAGGAGAATGTCATAAGCCTGGAAATCATCACTGGTGACAAGGTGAAGATGGATGCCACTTAGGCTGTTGGAGACCTTCTCATAGAAGTCTTTGCCATCAACGATGTTCTGACCTCTAAGAACTATACTGTCAGCACATCTCTTCACTGTTGCCCCAATGCCATCAGGGGCACCCTTCCCATGTGATGTTGGAAAGAAATTCCAGGTTGCATTCTTGAATCCCAGCTGGCGAGGAACAGCACAGGCAAGGAAAAAGTTCTTTCTGTTTTTATATTGTTTGCTTGGGCCATCTGACCAAAAGTGTGCTGTCTCAAGATTTGGAAATCTTGCACGAATGTCTGTCAGGATTTGATGCATATGTGTCCAGATGGCTGCAGCATCCTGGCGCTTGGACTGAGAAACCCTGCCTTTTCGTGCTTGGTGTGGAACATGCCTGTATGAAGTGTGATCTGTGGAAGGTTTTGGCCATAGTGACAGGCTTGTATTTCTGAGGCATATTTGAATTTCCAGGTCTCAGAGAAGTCCACATGCACAATAACGGTGGTATCATCACAGTTAGCTATCATGTCTCTGTACTCCTTGGTTTGGTTTTTCACCAAGTGGACATGTGTGGTCGTCTCAGTTTTTAGTTTGTCTTGGTAGAGAATCATAAGCTCAGACAGAGTACCAGTGTGTTTTACAAGTTTCGTGTTGAAGTGAACGCCTTCTTCGGTTCGATCTTCAATGCGTGTCCACTGTTCCCACTCCACTTGCGTTTCCCCTAATTGTACAGACAGACCTATGGATTTTTTTTGGCACCGAGAGCAGGTGCGCAAAAGACATGACTCACTTGTTGGAGAACAACACACAAGATTGAAACTCTCTTCAAGCCTAATTGTTGACACAGCATTGTGGAACTTCAAGACCTCAAGCATCATCTTTGCATTCTCATGATACTGACATTGACATGTCTTTCTATCAGAGGCTCTTGGTGGTGTGATGTAAAATGGGCGCAATGCACAAAAAGATGAATAACTAAGCCGAATATCTTGGTGTTGGTGGAGAAATGTAGTGTGAAGGTTTAGCATTGTGTCGGACAGAATCATGTTCCTAGTGATTGTGTCTTGTCTGTCTGTAGTTATCCTTGAACTGTTTTCAAAAAACATTTGGACCTTTCGGGAGACGGTCTGAAGGAATGTAGGCTTCCTTTGGGAGAGTGACCTGTCTCTCAGTGTTTTGTATGACAAGCCAAATTCATGAATGCGATGTATCAGTCGATATTTCTTGAGGATTCTGCCAGACAAAGCCAGTTGTGGACGCTGTGATACAAATTTGCCTCTTTTTTGAATGTGAGGAGCATTTCTTCTCAGCTCAGCAGTCATTGCATGGTGGAAGAGCAATGACTTTTTAATTGAAGGATTTCTGATTCTACTCCCTTCAAGCATCTTCTCGGTCTGTGTCCGAGGCGAGTCATGTGTATTCTTATGAGTGTGCTCTCTGCGTTTAAGACGCTTTCTTAGCTTTTCAGCTTTTTTTGCCAACTTCTCAAGTTTGTCTGTCAGTGCTGCAGTCTCTCTGGAATGTCTTTTTCTAGTTTTAGCTCTCTCTCTCAAGCCAGCATGCAGTTGTCTGTTGCTCCTTTGCTCCTCAACGCTGTTGTCTAAGGGACTCTGTGGCGGAGAACCTAAAACTTGCTGGATTTCCTCTGCTCTTTTTCTTTGCTTCCTTGATTGTGTCTGTGCCTGTCTCCAAAACGTTCTCCTCCGCCTCTTTTTTCTCTCATCCAAATCATCGATCTTTTTAATTTTGCCCTCCTTCACCCTGATACTCCATCTTTCCCTCTCCTTTGTCAGGAACTCCTCCTTCAACTCAGGCTGGCTATTAAGTTTTTCTCTCCTTCTCTTTTGGTAATCTCTGTTCCTTTTCCTTCACTCCTCCACTGACAACTTCTGTCTAGCCATTCTAGTCTGAAATGCATACCATTCTACAGTCAGTTCTTTGTTATGGATAAGCATGGAACACTTCATAATATCAGGTTGGCGGTAACAGTAGGCTACGGTACATCACAACTAGTTTGAATGGGATACATGAAACTGCAATAATGGTAAAAATGCATAGGATATTGGTATAAATTACATTGAAATGCTTAAATTGGACACTAAAATGGCTTTTTGTCAACACCATCAGAGAAAGTGTCAACACCGTCAGACACGAATTCTGACGGTGTTGACGTCTGATGGTGTTGACAAAATAGAACATTTCTTCTTATATCATGCATGATTCTCACAGGAGCCATTTTGTTTTTCACATGTTGGTTATGGTCCTACCAATCTATATAAATCAAAGCTATATTGCAGAAACTTTTAAACAGATGTTTGACTTTTAGACACTTTGGAGTTGATACTCTATGGTTGTGACATGTGCGCATTAGTAAAAAGATATGAAATATAAAGTATTTTAAAAAACTTACCAGAGCTCAAGTTTTCTTGTGGCGCCAGCAAGACCAAGAAGGAGGGAAAGGGATCCTTTGACTTATAGCTGCCCTAAATTATTCCTGATTTTTCCCCCCAATTTAAAAATGTCTGACGGTGTTGACGAAAACTTCGGACACATTTTCAATTGACCAGAAAGTACATTAAAAACATTTTAAATGTAATTTTCTTTAATGTTAGTGGAATAAATACTACTTTATTTGCACATAATATTAATAAAGTTCAATATTATATAACTCTTTGGACTTTTTAAAGAATTAAAGTGTGGTGAGACCTGCTTCCGGACATGGGTTTTTCTAGGCACTGGTCACATATCATATCATTTAAAATGAAAACAAAATGTTAAACAACTTCAAAACATAATTTGTTGTGCTACCCTTGTCTTGTTTAGTGTTTGGGTTCATTTTTAAGTGTATCTATTGAATATTTTAGCCAAAAAACTGTGATTTATGTCACGGACATGTTTTGTCCCACTTCTCAAGAATCACTGATTTACAAATAGTCTGTAATGTACAGTTTTTAAAAACCTTCAAACAACGGATAAATAATCATTCTGGCTTCCACTATTTCATCGAGATGCCTTTTTGTCATTCAGACATTGGTCACTTTTACTACTGTGTAAGATTGCAGCCTTTAACTGATACTTTTGCCGTGCTAAAAAACAAATACAAAATATCTTACAAGTTGAACCCTGGTTAGATTGTGAATGTGGCTTTTACATAACCAGGGTGCTTATTCAGACATGAGACTGGCATGCTAACTTTAATGGATGCATGTCTGAAAAGGTTTGAGAGATCGATCTGAGAACATTCGTTTGGATGGGAAGCTTTACTGCCTTTTTTTTTTAATGCATCCACATTTCTGTGGATTTGGCCTTTGAGACACAAACACAGCATTTCTCATCTCACCCTGACGGCATCATGCTGAAACACTGCGGGGGGTCCGAGTGGCAATGTCTCCACCGCCAACTGTGCCCTATATACACTGTCAGACTCACACGCTGACACACACACCTTTAAATAAACTGTACAGTCACCGTCTCACACACACAGGTCAGGTCACTCCCGTAGCCCGAGGGCCGTTGGGACACTTTGATGACATCATCCCGATCTTCGCCAGTTAGTGGTATTTGCGACCTACAGTTATTGTTTGAATCAGAACCACCATTACCGTCAGCGGTTCACAGATGTGTTTGTTTGGTGCATTTTCCATGTCACCCCAAGGATCCGTCTGTAGTAGTGCATTTCAAAGACATGTACCCCCTTTCGATATTTGTGTTGTATGTCGAGGTTTTGCATCTGCAGGGTGTGATGGATGTAATCAGTGAGTTCATCAGATTTATTTCCTTTTTTTTTTGTTATTTTTTTGGGGGCTTTTTGCCTTTAATCGGATAGGACAGTGGAGAGAGAGTCGGGGTGGGATCCGGAAAGGACCACGGGTCGGGAATCGAACCCGGGTCGCCGGCGTGCGGGGCAGGTGCCCCAGCCAGTTGCGCCACGGCCGGGTCCATCAGATTTAATTTTGTATTGTTTATTTTGAAGATTCTTGCTACTCCACATCTTATTTAGTTTCGGAAGCTGAACTGAAGCTATAGCTAGTCTTCTACTAACTTCTATAGGTGCCGTCGACTCAACCTGTTCTCAACGTGTCGACTCAAAAAAAATGCTGTGTATATGACATTAAAACCTTTGAACCGTGCTAGCTTGACAGGTTTAGCGATATTAAAAAGGTCTTCTATAGTGCTTTATAACATATTATACAGTGACAAAGAAAAGTAAGTGAACCCTTTGGAATGTCCTGCATTTCTGTATAAATTGGTTCCAAAATATGGTCTGATCTTCACATAAATTACGATAATCAACAAACACAATCCATTTTTACTAATAGCACACAAATTCTTGTCTATTTTGAATACATTGTTCGAACATTCACAGTGTCGGTTGGAAAAAGGAATATGAACCCCTAAAATACAACCAATGCCTGGTTTATTTTTGCCGTAGCAGTTCTCATCTTTAAAGCTTGTAATGAACTGTTTTATTACCATACAACTTAAACTTAATGATGCATTTTACCATTTTGTCTTTTTGTAGGTTTCAAAGCACTTAACGTTTCAGGGCCAAACTACTTTTCTGGTCTCCTGCTATATTATGAAGCATCCAGAACTTTCAGGTTTTCTGGGACGGGTCAGCGTTCTGTCCCCAGTCGGAGAATTAAACATGGAGAAGCAGCATTCAGTTATTATGCTTCAAATATCTGGAACAAACTACCAGAACCCAGCAGGTCTGCCGGAAATCTCGTCTCCTTTTAAATCCAGGCTGAAGACTTCATTTTGCAGCTGCCTTTGATTAAATCAAACAACTATTAATTTCCTACACTGCACTTAAACTACCTTATATTCTTGTATTTTATACCTATCTCTGTAACTTCTTTGATCTTTATTTGGTTTTTAAGTCACTGTTAAAATGTATTTAAATGACACATTATGGTATGTTTCTGTTGCACTATATTGCAGGGCCCGTTTATGTTTATTGTTGGCAATATTAATTTGTTTAGATTAATCTGGAAGTACCATTTATTTTTGAATGCTTGGTTGCGGCAGTTAGTCGCACAGGGCTGTATAAATGGGGGCATAGGTGAAGGAATACGCCCAAGCAGAGGCTAACAGCTACAGATGTCATGAAACTACAAGAAAAAGCTACAACAAATCAAGTCATTTTAACCACTTGCGTATTCATGGCAATCGCAAAAGAGGACGTTGGGACACCAAAAGTGCTTTTAATGTTTCTATTTTTGTCAAGCACTTTGAATTGCCTATTGTTTAAATGTGCTATAAGCTTGCCTTTCACTCAACCCACATTTTAAAAAACGGCAGCCTGAAAAGTCAAGCTGTACAGCTCACGTTACGATTGATAATGCACAATGTTGATTAAAGGATCCAGATAGTCTCCTGTTTACAGGTCAGTTTCAAGAGGCTTTCGTACGGCAAACAGCTGACCAACCTTCACTGAGGGAGTACTGTCCACAGTGGAAATTAAATTCTGTGAGTTGAGCCATTTGGTGGTAACTGGCAGTGTTGGAAGAACTACTCTGATCAAATATTATTGTCTTAAAATAGTCCACTAAATGTAAAAGTCCTGATTAGCATCAAAATAAAGTACAAAAAGTAAAAGTACTCACCCAGCACAGTGACCCATTTCAGAATAAAGTACAGCAGTATTATCAGCTACTTAATTATATGTCTTATATGTTTTATACAAGTTAAAGCCTTTTAGTATGTAGTTTGTCAATGTGGAATAATTGAGGTTCTAAAAATACTCTGTAGATTAGTACAAAGTAACTAGTGACTGAGTGTTAAAATAAATGTAGTGGAGTAGAAACACAAAGAAGCAATGAATGGTAATACAGAAGTAAAGCACAAATAGGTCAAAAATGTGCTTAAATGCAATACTTGAGTAAATGTACTTAGTTACCTTCCACCACTGGTAACTGGTCTGAAGACTCTCAGTCAGGCTCAGCTTCCACACTGGGTGGCTCCTGACTTCCTGGTCTCCCTCTAGTGCTGTCCAGGAGAACTGACAGCTCCATTCAGAACAGGAACCCTCAGTCAGCCTGAGGAGCAGCTGTTACCACCTGCCAGCATGAATAGTCCTTTCTGTGCAGGATAGAACATTGCACAGATCATTTCTCCTTTACTTCATCACGCCCGTCATTACCTGATCAGATGGAGAGGAGCTAGTTCTTCCTGTTTGAAGGACCTGTGTGGGCCCGTGCTGAGATGATCACTTCACATTGTTTCTCTCAGGCACTTCCATATAAAAAAAGTCTGCGAATTCCTGCAATTTAAGTCTGCCTATCCTCTTAAACTAATGGATTAATGTACACTTCCCCCAAATTCCTTTCCTTATATCAGTGTTTGTCAACTTTATTGAGCCACGGTACATTGTGTACATTTGAAAAATCACGTGGCATATCAACAAACAATATTTTGTAAACAAAACGAGTCATTGTAACTTAATACAGCGTATATAACAATGATTTATTGACCAGTCTCAATTTGGCTAAATTTTCAACTACTAAGTAGCCAGCTCTCAGACCTCTCTCAGACACCTTTGTGGTTTTCCCATGAAGGTTAGGCTACTTGTTTCTCAGTTTGTTTAGGGAGGCGGACAAAATAGTGCGCTTTCGTGTTTTGAAGTGACTGGTGTTTGATTTCGAGATGACGTTCAAGCTTTTTGGTACCATGGCACTGTTGGATCGCTTTCCCCACAAAGCAATCAAGTCGATGAATCAGATCCCCGGTGAAAAATACACTTTGATTGTCTTTTATGCATAAATATGTGTCCCTGGTGTGTAACTAGACTCACAAATGTCAGAAAATACACCCCTCTCTCTTTTCCTCCTTACCGACTCTCTAAATCTCTAAAAACGGGGGTACAAACGAGCTGATCCAGATTTGCTGTCCTTATGATGTAATAAGAGAAATGTGGGCTGGCTTTACATTGAACTCCCGGCTACGTCCCCCCCACGTCCCAACCTATCTCCCCCCATATACAGTCAGCCAGCTGAATCCCCCCCAGCTGTGTGTATTCAGCAGGATGTCTGCAGGAGGAACTTAGAGTAAAGTTGTTATATATATAACATATATGTTATATATCTATAACATATATGTTATATATATAATACATATAATGTCTCTGTTCTAGTGGTAAACACTGAAGAAAGAACAAGCTATGTGCTGTATCAGAAACAATGCGTCACGTGTTTTGGAAGTAATATGGTCTGCGTTTACATTAGCAAGCAGCGCTAACACTCAGAGCTAACGCTGTACTGGAGAGACTATGTGTAATATAAAGGTCCTGTCCTTGTGGTAAACCGAGAGAGAAACGTTGGAGCTCCATACTGTTTCAGAGATAATGCTGGATGTGGTTTGGAACATAATATGGCGTTTAATCACGGCAGCATTTAGCTGAGTTTCTCCCGGTAGAAAACTCTCTTCAGAGGAGAGATCATGACGCTGCAAAGGGGCGTGGCCAGCAATAGCTCCAATGGGGCGTGGCCAGCAGCAGCTAATTCATTAAAGCTACAGTCACAGAATCAGCACTTCAGGAACAGGGCTGAGATAGAGGGGGATGAGGCATGCTACAATGGGGATCTGTTTGGTATTTTGAGAGAAACACTTCACAGACAAGTTTTGTATAGATATGGCCCTATATTGTTCAAATAGAGCATAATTGGGTATGGGCATGGAAGAGTATATATTTACTTAACCTGCAGGCCCAGACAATGACTAATTATTAGTCACAGGTATATTCATTTTTTGGGAACGATTAAGTAAAATTGGACAATTTCTCTCGTCACACCTGACGATCTCTCACAGAGACATTGAAAATCATTGCCTTAAATGACAGGATTCCAGACAAGGACAGGAACACGAGCATCAGTCATCCACTATGTGCCGAGATCTGCTGGGTAATCAGATGGTTGCCTGACCCACATGTAGAGAACAGAGCCAGCATTGAGCTACAGCGAGCCCCGCTGCTGTAGTGCCTTCCTGGGGGAGCTGAGCCGCCAGAAGACTCGCTTCATCCTGGATCTCTGCCAGGCAGCCAATCAATGCAGCCTGGAGTCAGAGGGAAAAATAACTGCAGCTCCTTTTTTTTTTAAAGTTCGCCCATCTGTCTCTCTGCAGAGCAAGGACATACAACACCCATCTTGGAAACATTAACTATTGTTTCCTCATTTCACCTTTTCTCTTCAGGACTCTCCCAATTTCCCCTCCAGTCTCTGTTGAAAAAACACCCTCTCCCTTGGTTTCCTTTTTTCCCCACACAGGCTGGCTGGTGTGTCATCTGGGGCTAATTGTAGTGGCTGACCCAATTCCATAGTGAATGAAATAAAAAACATATACAGCATTTTTGCTATTTGTTTATGATCGAGAGCCCAAAGCTACATTGTAGGGAGGCAAAAATAATGAAACACTCCTGTTTCATTCTGTGAGGCCATACAGTATGCTGGCATTGCAGCTCTCCTCTGTTTGACTTGAGGTATTGTCTGGTTTTAGTTGCATATGGGATATCTTTGTCTATTGTTATATGAATATGATATGCTACATTTTCAGCAGTGATCATGCTTCAGAATGCACCTCCTTACTGAAGGCTGTTGTAGCCTGGTCAAGGCAGCCATTAGGTAGAAGAACGTTTGGAGAGGACACAGCTTAAGAAGTTACTAATGGAAGTTACTTATAGAAAAATAACAAGTAAAATAAGATAAGAAAACTCAAAGTTAGAACTAAAATCTAGCAGGAACGACTGCAACAGACTGCATGCATGGCACAGGTACTATGTATATATACAGTAAATCTGTATTTCTACGAGTTGGGGAAAAGTTTGAGTATGAGAGTTAACATAGTCTGTATGGGAAAATGAACAATGTGACTACATTACCTTACTACTTACATTTGGCTTTAAAGGTTCAGCGTCTTTCCTCTGCCTTTCAAAAGTGATCATTTGGTGACATGACTGTTGTTCATGCTCGATTTGGTAACGGGCTTTGTAAATGTAAGTACGTTTAATTCACAATAAGGACAAAGTTCATAAAAACCTTTTTCCTTCACTGCTTTTTTAATGTCAAATGTGTTTTTCCTCTTTCCATTGGGATTGATTATACCACATCTTCAAATGCACGGTGGGGTTCTGAACTACACTGCCATTTGGAACTGATCCAGAATACATTTTTCACAGTAATCAAACCAGCGTGCGCGCACACACACACACACACACACACACACACACACACACACACACACACACACACACACACACACACACACACACACACACACACACACACACACACACACACACACACACACACACACACACACACACACACACCCAAAGCAGTTCAAAGTAGCGGCCAGGCGCAGTCCCTTGGACAAAGACTGGATTCATGCTGCCAAACCTGCTACACTCAGCTTCCCATTAAAAGAAGAAAAAAAAACATAGCTGTAAATTAGGTTCCTGTTTCAGAGCACGGCTTGCTGCTGCCGAGTTAAGGGTGGAGACCCTTTCATGCTCTGCACCCGAGGGTCCCCAGAGGTAGATCAGATGGAAGTAGATGCAACCAAGTAGCATAATGGGCTAAGCAAGATACGTTTACAGGGAGGCAGCATGGGTAAAATAATGTTGTGAACTATTTGGAAGCACTAATTTAACTATTTTTCATGAAGTTTGATAGTTATGGATTTATAAAGGTTGATACTTTAATCTTTGAAATTCATTTGTGGCTGAAAGCAAAAGCTCGGTCTTCAAGAGGTTTGAATGTAACCATTTTGTATAGCAATTCTGTGCCCAGCTCCTCAAAACACTACCTGATCAAATCACACAAAACACATTTTGCTTCTGCAATGCAGAAAGTTTAATTGACCACATTTATAAATGTTGCCCCCACTTCAGAACAACACAGGTAAATGGAATTTATTTTGTTGTGCTCAAAGCAAAAGCAGAACGCTTGAACAACTTTCTAGAAACAACAGAGTCGTACAGTTTGATTGCATCTTCCATCACTTCAAAGTAACTTTGATAACATAAAACCAGATCATGTTTGAGTCATTGCATTTACCACACTTAGCCTGTTTCACAAATGGAAAAACATTTACCAGGAAATGATGGTCTTAGCAATGACACTTTTGGGTTGAAAAGAGCTTTTGGGTGAAAAACACATACCA
The DNA here is from genome assembly GCF_036324505.1 of Eleginops maclovinus. Lineage (NCBI taxonomy): Eukaryota > Metazoa > Chordata > Actinopteri > Perciformes > Eleginopidae > Eleginops > Eleginops maclovinus. The sequence goes on along the minus strand of NC_086352.1, from coordinate 34,276,342 downwards.
GGGAGTAATAGTCAGACTCACAGAAGCCAGCGGTATTTAATGACGTATTTTATGTTAAATTTAAAAATCTCTTAAGCTTGTGTTAACCATAGACCTTATTACAGCCATCTAACCACAAACAAGCCTTGACTTAAAGACAAGCATGTGCTTAAATGCTGAGTCATTTAATTTCAGGGCTTATTCCTGCACAACTCTGTGCAGGTGAAGAGGCAGTCAGAGGGTGGGGAAAGTCTGATAGGTGGAGGATTTGCAGGTCTGAGGAACAGGGGATATGGTGGAGAGCCTTAGCAGAGAAGTGACGGAAGAAATACCATTCTACACAAATAAACTATGAAACATATGTATGTGAATGACACCAACATCTCTAATAATAATAATCAGAATCAGAATTCCTTTAATTGTCCCGCAACAGGGACATTTACATGGTTGCAACAGCAGAAATACAGTGCAGATAAAGTCCACCGTAGAGAAGAGACTAACACATTTAAAAAATAAAGAAAATAACAAAGTAGGTCCACCTTATTAATAATAATTTAAAAAACACACAATTAATAAAAGAATTGCAGGTAAGTTCACCATGGTAAAAAAAAAACCTAAGTAGCAGTAGTGGCTCATTTCGATTAAAGAGTTAGCTGGTAATAATAATAAGGATATACATTTCATTTATTAATACTCATCATTATCATTACTGTAACTGCATAGTTTAATATGTAGCATACAATGAGGCCATGCAGTGAAGATAGCGTGATCATAAGTCATCTTTCCATTGTGATTTAAGATTATAACAGCTCACTATGCTGTCTCCATCACACACTAATGGAAGCAGTCTCTATTCTCAGTGCATTACCGCAGCTCTGAGCTCTGGATCTCGCCCACTGGTGCCATTCTCCAGTCCATTAGGATCTGATTTCCGCCATGGAAACATCACTCAAAGCCCATTCTGCGTCTCCATGTCTGTAATGTACCATCACTGCCAGCCTGCCCAGAGCCATCATCCATCCCCTTCATCCCTCCACCCCGACATCCCTTCATCTCTGCATGCAGCTGGGCAGCCGGCCCCACCCAGAGCCAGCCAGAAACCATGAGCTAATGTTTGGACAGGAACGCCTGCAGCTCTCCGACTGAGGAGGAGAGATTAAGGATCAGGACTTGACCAATGCACAGTTTTTCATTACCAATAGCAATAGTTTGACTTTATCTAGTGTGTAATGTGCGGTGGCGCTGTAAGAATTAAACTTCAGAAGGAGATGGGTTTTTTTCCTAAGATATACAGACATTCTCTCATTAAAGCTGGAGCAGCTGGACTTTAGTGTTGATAATATCTCTGAACATGCAACCAGAGGAATTTGAAACCTGATGACTTTTAGTGGTAGTATTTCATCTCAGCTTGCCACTTCACTCTCACTGCAGAACGAGTACTTCAAAAAAACACTTTCCATGATAGCCATGTTACTGATCTGCAGTTTTCCACATTTCATAGTATCAGGAGCAGCTTTGTTATAGTACAGCCAAGTGTGTATATACATAAAAGGTACATATGAAGATAAGACGCTTAAAACAAACCATATGTCACTATATAATGCCCAAACTGACATCTTTTTCTGACACAAGTCGAGAGGTTAGGGACACACTGCGACATCTTCAGTGTACAAATGCATTCTAAAATCCCCCAAAGAATCAAGGAATGAGATAGAAAACTCAATTCAGTATTTTCGGAAAGTTGCTCTCGTTTTATCTCGGTAAAGCCAGAGTTCATGTTTTTTATGACTTGAAGAAGAACTCCAAACTTTTAATGAGTTGAAGTGCCTAAAATGAGGTTAGTTTCATCAATGGACATCGTGCCCTTTTTCTACATTAATGGTAATATGCACTCAGAGAATGTAAGAATGGTGTAATGAAGTATTTTCACATTTTTTTTCCCAGGTGATAAGAGGATGGTAGTGTTTGTGTAGTGGATGTTTCAGAAGAAGTTCAATATTACCATACCGATACTAGATCAGATTCTCAATCACAGGCTTCTATCAGCAGCAAACCATAAAATGTTTTCGCTGTCTCCATCAGTCACTATTCTCGGTCAGGGTGTGGTAAGTTCAGGGTGGGCCCTTTGGCAAGACCCTCAATGCTATCTGCCTACCTGAGTGAAACTGCAAACATAAGAGTCGTACCGGCTTAGATGTCATCAGCTCTGCGTCAGGCGTTCGGGAACCAGGGCAACCTGATGAGAAATGGGCTACTGGAACAAGACCTTTTGGGCCAGAGGGAGAATATAGACCTACTGGAATGGAGGTAGCACTAGATGCAACAATCAAGGCCACAATAGCACAGAGGCACGAATCATGGTGCAAGCAGAGGCTAGGTGCAGGCTCGATAAAGAAACCCCTGAGTAAGTCCAGAACAGAACAGCAGGGTGTAAGATGCAGGAAGGTACGGCACACATGGAACGCTGTAACCCAATTGCTGGCATTGTGTACAGGAGCGTATGTGCTTTCATCTAACCTAATACACTTAAGTGAAACCTGTTGACTTAATACATTTAATTAAAATCAACGTTTCAGTTTTTTCAGTGCACATCTCAACGGGCCATCCATCTCTCTGAAGTGTGGATGTTTTAAAAAATCTCTTTTCCTTTTTCACTCTGCTCCATTCATAAGAGCAGGCCTCTGAATTGTGCGAGCCAGAAGGAGACGTGATGGAGCGTTTCTTTTCCTCCTCAACCCGTTACTGTTTATATACCGGCCTTGTATATTCATTTGGCAGAGAAATTGGCAAGGAAGAGGGAAGGGGTTTCCCGCTGGGCTGCATAGTGACCAGCGAGCAGTCTGATGGAAACGGTGGGGGGGGGGGGGGGGAGACGAAGGAAACATTTAGCTTCTTTTTGTCTGAAAACCTCTACACATCTACAGTATTTCAATTCAAGACTGATTTGTTTCTCCCTACATGATTATTCATACATAAATAGTGTCAGTGGTTTAGGAACAATAAATATGACCATTATAAAAATGATTACTGTAAGCATCAACTGAGCTGCCACCTGTTTGTTTATAGCACGTTAACTAAAACCATTTGGTTATGGTTTGACACACATGCAATCTGTAAGAGTGTAATATTAGTTATAAAGGATAGATTGTGTTTGGGACAGATTGTGAATCATGATTTTAAATATATAGTCGGTTGTTGTTATAAACTGATTGCAATCACGGTTGAAATGTGGTCATGGATGGAAAAAGTTTGCAGTAATGGCTGATAAAAATAACAGTGTTTGTATAAATAAGTATTATTGTGGATGAGGCAAAGTCTGTAAGGACTTGGCTTGGGAACTGGAAGGTCCTCGGTTCAAATCCCTGACAATTAAGGGTCCCTTCTTCGTCTCTTGTGATTAAAAATAGAGTAGAAGAAAGAACCCTTAATGGTCCCACAGAGGGGAAATGTACATTCTGCATTTGACCCATCCTAGTGTTAGGAACAGTGGGCTGCCATATGTACGGCGCCCGAGGAGCAGTGCCTTGCTCAAGGACACCTCGGTAGCACTTGGTCTCTCGGGTACTTCAACCGGTGACATTCTGCCTCCCAAGCAGGTAAGGAAAAAATATTTGGATCAAGGCGAAAAAGGGAAAGATTATGGTTATGATTATAAAACATTGTTTGGAATTAGGGTGACCAAATGTGTGACAAAGAGTATGTAAGTGTGCGACAATGAAGGACATGTTTCTGCGATGCTAACAGGTAGTTCAGATTTCAATAACGTCCATTTAACCCTATATAAATGATTTATATTGAAACTATTAGCTTATAAATATTATTAACAACACTTTACTATAGGTTTGCACAAACCATGCAGGTAAGACTTAAAAATATTAGGTTTAAATGGATTTTTTATAAGCTCTGAGTCTGTAAAAATGACTGGAGCTAGCTTACTACAGACTGCTAACCTATGAATGTTTTGCACAGTGCGCCAAACGTTCATTACTTTAGCTGCTGTTACCTTGTCTGTTTGGTAGTCCTCTTTTGATTTCAGGAGGAATGTATCCATAGATTTACAATTTGAGCCTGGTGTTTCTTGTGAGTCTTGCATGGTGGTGTCGCTTCAAATCGTATCCACCTCCATGAGTGATTGGAATACAACTCAAAGGTCACAAAACCTCTCTTGGAGTCGCCCTCCACCGGGCTACGCCCATAAGTAAATACATTTCTTTGTTGATTGATTGACATCTGACACAGCTAATAGTGATAGCCCTCTCTTGCTTTTTCTAAACAGACATTGGATGAAAGCCAGGTTTTCTGTCTGGGTGACTGTCAGTCAAATGCAGGCACATCGTCTCAATTTGTGGGACGCAGGACAAATGATTAAAATGCTGTGCAGTCCAACACAAAGCGGGACAACTGGTCACCTGACTTGGAATATGCAAAAGGAAAAAAGGGCAAATTATAATTTAGAATTACCACATGTTATGATTTTTAATGGAAAGATTGGGATAGTTGGTTTGTTCTTTATGGTTAAGGAGCGTTACAGTTAATAATAGTAAAGGTTCACAATTAAAAAACTATATTATTCACGTTAAAAGTTTAGGAAAAAAGCAATACTGTTTAGAATTATACACAGGATAAATACATGTATGGGCCCTTATCACCGGCAATGTGTTAAGCGTTCACTCTCTCCTACAGTATGTAATTTTTCACAGACATTTAGATATGGACCCCCTGTCTGCAGTAAAGATTATATAACATCCTAACTTTCGCTGCTATCGAAAATATATCTACAATGGACTAAAGATTAGGTTCCCCTGGGATATCTTACAAATGTGACCAGTTGTATAAAATCTGGCAGCCTTACTTAACTTTCCTTGGGCCTGATTATCGGCTATTATTGTTAGAGGAAGGTCTAGTATCTCCTGTAATCATAAGAAACGACAAACATAAAAGTGTCTCCGTCTCTGACTGGAAACTGAGCTGTCTTTCGTTGTTTTTTTGGTCTTTTGTCTGCTGGTTTTGCTTAGTAATTGTGTATGTGCCATGTATCTGCTATGTCATTACTGAGCTTGTAAAGATTGAGAAAACTCAATAAACATATTGTTTAAAATCAAAAGCTGGGAAAAGATCACAATAATCTTTAATGGTTACCAACATTGGCTGATGTGACCTCTCATATCAAATTTATACCTTTTATAACCCACTCCCATCAAACCTTTGGGTTGTGACATCATGATATTGCCTCGAGACCACATGCCACCATGAGCTGGTCAGCAAATGACTGAATATTATAGAGAAGGAGTGTGTGTGTGTGTGGGGGGGCTTGTGGCTGGCTGTCGAGGGGGAAAGAGGAGGAGGAGGAGATAGTGGGATGAAGGAGGAGGTGGAGGGTAAACGGTGGGATGTGGTGCATTGTGGGCCGGCGGCTCCAGCTGCCCTGCCGCTGTGCTGCTTGGCTCAGCCAGCGTCTGGCAGGCAGCCAATCACAGCGCAGGGAAGCAGTGCCACTTCAGTTCAGTGTGTCAAGGCAAGGAAGGGAGGGAGGGAGGAGATGCAGAGATGTAAGGAAGACGGAGGGAGCGAGCAGGGAGAAAGAAAGGAAGGAGGCTTGTAAAAAGCAGATGGGGGAGAGGGAAGAGAGAAGATGGAAATGGGAAGAGAAAAAAAAAAGAGAAGGCAGACACGCTGCATCCATACCTGCAGATCCCAGCGCATAGCCTGCACCGTTTCTTTAGCTTCTAACACATGAAAGAATGCATGTATGTGGGATAGATACGTTTTTTATTTCTACAAAAATAACATCTAGCAGTATTAGGGAAAAAATTAAATGAGCTATAATCAATTTAGGATACCTTATACAGCTCAACAAGAAGATGACATTATAAACCTTCCTATGTCATCTGTTGTATTCCTGAATTATTTATTATTTGACATCCTCAGTAACAGCTCCTATCTCTTCAGCTTCAACTCTTTAAAGGCTATTTGTTTATTTTGATTTTGCAGTGTGTGGCGGGATAATTAATATCGAAACACAGCGAATGATTCCCCTAATCAAAACAGAACACGTTCACTTCGATGATAGCATCCAGAGATGTACAAATCTGTAACGAAAAGAGATTTCTTGTGTAGAAATGCTGCAAACCCAAACCAAAGTATCCAATTTTTCTTTGTCTAACCTTGGGTCTGGATCAGATTACTGTCTGAAGCTTACACCCTAACACACAGTCCCTCAACCATACACACACACACACACACACACACACACACACACACACACACATACCCCCGTTGTGTCTTCTAATCCGCCACAAACCAGCAGCGTTGTCATCAACATAAAACAAAAGTGTTCGCAACGCCAAGGGGAAAAACACCTTATTTGTGTGTGTGTGTGTGTGTGTGTGTGTGTGTGTGTGTGTGTGTGTGTGTGTGTGTGTGTGTGTGTGTGTGTGTGTGTGTGTGTGTGTGTGTGTGTGTGTGTGTGTTGGCAACGTGACAGCTGATCCCTAAACCACAAGAGCGCACTGCATCCTTCCATCTCTATCTTATGCCTTTCACCTCTGATATACTGGAGGTTGGTGCAGGAATGAGTTAGCGATATACCACTTCCAGTTAACCTGGCTCAAAGTCAAGTGTGTTTTTTGGTTAGAAGCCTTAAATAAGGTCTGCAGTTAACACAAGCCGAAGATACTTTCACATCTTATCCTATGTCATTAATGACCTCAATAAATACCCGACTTGTGAATGTCTGAAGCTTCTTTGTGTCATAAAAAGAGACTGAATGAGACTAATAAACGCCATTACAGTGAGCAGTAGCCGCCTTTAGCTGAGCGTTAGCGATACGCAGCCATGCAACCGCTTTCACAGTGGCGGGCCGTGCATTTCACACCTAGGCCTTCTCTTAATGCCATCATTATGACGCCATGGCTCTAGAAACTATACATTTAGACAGAAACGCAGTATAACCGGGCGTTGCATCACCTTAACATAGTCAAGTACAACAGAGTTATATTAATATTTCCGAAGCATTTATAATCAATACATCAGCATTTACAGTTAACTTAATTAATCAGATTATCTGACAAACCGCTCCTTGACACCTGTGTCCGTCACATAACGCAGAACAAGTGCCAGCTGTGCTACATTACCCACATCTGACGTCTCGTCCACCATAACAGCGACAAAGGGTGCTTTTTTAATCTTCATTTTGATCTCTTCTCCCATCACTTCAGCAATAGCATAAATCAGGTCGTTTTGTATTTTGCCTGACGTCCCAGTAAACATGTTGTTTGTGTACAGGTGGTAATGCAAATCTGTGTTGTTCTCAGCAAGAAAACAAAGAAGCTCCACGTAGTTTCCTCTGTTTCTGGACTCGGCGCTTTCATCGTGTCCCCTAAATGAAAGTTCCTGTTTACCCAAAAACAGGACACAATCAATCAGTCTTTCAATAATTCCCTATTTTTGTTCACCCTTTCGTTGTGGAGCTCCGTTTCCCTGGGCACTTGTTCGTTGAGCTGTAGATCCACTCGGGTGTCCCCAAAGGTTTTCAAAAGCACCAGTGCTTCCAAGTGCCCAGCTGTGCTTTGGTGTCTCGTTGCTGCCTTGGTTAGACAACTCAAGTTTGCAAATGTAGTGTGGCTCCAAACACCAAATCGATCAGTTGCAAATACCAGGCATTCCCGGCAGTACAATTTGCAGTGCCTCTCGGAGGCTGTGAGCCAGGGGTACCGCTCGTAGTTTCCCTGCTGTGCTAGGCTCGCTAGCGTTGGAGTTGGTCGTTCCCTTTTCAAGATGTGTAGCTTTACTTGAAAAGTTCATTTTGAAAATGGCGTTGTAATTATATCTTCGACCAAATTGATCTCTTCTCCTCCTTCAGCCATTGTGGGTTGAAAAAAATAGCTTGTAGAAATCTACACAAATTAGCTCGCTCAAGTTCTAGTTCTGTTTGCTAGCTTTGCCCATAGACTGTATGGCTCTGCCTACTGCCTAGCTCTGCCTCGCAATAGTGCGTATCCAATCAGAAGATGTGCACGTGCTAACGTTAGCGTACGCCTGCTAGCTGGCCCGTTGTCGCCACCTCGAAATCTGATTGGTTAACGCCACAATTTTGTTTGCGTTCACTTTAAGCTACAGCCGCCCGCACTGTTGATTCTGAAGGCCTAAGGGCAGATTTCTTTGACCCTAGCAACACATTATGGCTGAAATATGATTGGATAAAAGCTCTAACATAAAGGCCAGCCATCCAAATCTCGTTCTGAGGCTGGAAGCAGCGCAGCCAAGACGAACGCTATAAAATGAAGAGAATAGACTATGGGGAATAATTTAATACATATTTGTGGAAAAAATATATCAAAATTTAATTTATATTCTGATGATGTTTAGGCCAGCAGAGAAGGCCTTGCTGGCCCTGACGGCCCACCACTGCGCTTTCAAAACCCTAAAGCTGTGTTAACATTGTGGAGATTATGCTACTAAACAAAACGTGCAAGTATTAGTAGAAGATCTTACTTTCTGCAATACTCCAAAATCCAATGGAAAGATCCCATTGCATTTTGTGGAAAAAAGTCTTTGTGACGCTTACTTCTGGGTCGGGCCATCAAAAATACATGGTCATGACTTTCATTGAGGTGTTCAATGTCCTGTGGCAGCGTGTGTAGGGACAAACACTAGGTCAATTGTTTAATTTAGCTTTCGTCTGAAATATATATGTTGATGTGAATCCATTGGTTGCACACTTAAGTTCTCATAAAGCTGGCACTAAAGGTCTGGTGAGATTTGTAACCTTGATTATATTAGTTGAATGGATAATACTAAATGTACTATTTTATTATAGGCTGTAACAGCTATTCAACTTTTCTAATGTGGATATTAAAGTTACATTAATTTAACATTAAAGAAACTAAAAAATGAACAATTTCAAAAGAATATGAAGGCTTATCAAGCCTTAATTGATCATTTCTTTATAAAAAATAATCTTTAAACATGTTTGAAAAACAGTGTAGTTGCACTTGATGGCAGGAAAACAAGCTTAAAAACATATAAAGTTCTGTTTTAGAAACGATTAGCTCTCATGGTGTTGGACAGATAGGATTCAGTGGCTTTATCATAGCTTCAACTGTAGGAAGTTAAGGTTAATGAGAGGAGTGTGCTGATGTAAACAATCAAATGAAGCTAATAAGTTCATCCACTGAACTAGTGCAGCTTTAAAGCGTCCATAACAGGAAAACCATTAAATAACTGTTACAGCAAGTTTATGCAGTATGCATGCATGTGTGTGTATGGGTCAGTATGTGCAGTATGTGTAGGCAGACTGATGTGTAGCCTGTGACCTGCTGTGTACCATGACCCCATGTCTGCAGCCTGCAGCCGTGACAGGCAGAGGAATCATTAAGCCCTGTCTGTCACCGCTGCTCTCTGGGTTAGAGCAGACTAAGCTTTTCTTCTTCTCATTAAAAGGCATACGGGTAATCGCCTCTAAGCAGCTGGCTAACGCCTAATACCAAACAACAAATATCAGCAGCGCTGGTGCTGCAAGCAGCGTCTGTCTGGGCTTAAGGAAGAGCAGTGGGACACTCTTCAGGCAACACCACCACACCAGGCGTCGTATATAACTCACTGGCACTTTATTACATCAGGCAGTCACAGCTTAAGTTGAATTTTTTTTACCAAAACACAAAAAAACAATATAAACGTAGAGAAATAGGAGTATGGTATGTAGAGAAAATAGGCAGCAAGAATTGTTGCTTTCGGTTATTTCTCTACAGGAACAGAGGCAGGAATACAGTGATAAGGTCAGGTACAGCCAACAGCTACAGAACAAGATGAAGAGCCTTTATTTATCCCCAAGAGAGAATTCAGTTGTTCACGCTGTTATTATAAACAGTACAATACATAAACAGGACCTACACGCTTTAGGTCTGAATACATACACAAACACATGCATTTCTGTTCTAGAAAGGTGTCAAAGCAAAGAGGATTTTGCCTTGCTCAAGTGCACGTCAATAGTGCCCAGGGGGTGAAGGGGTTAACTCTTCAGCTACCAGTCCAAATTCTGTATTTATTTTTGCTCTGATTGGGACTTGAGCCAACTAGTTGTCGGATAAAAAGCTATGTCCCACAGACTGAGCTGCTGCCTCCTGAATGGTTTGCATTGGCCGTAAAGCGGACCTTGGTCAATGGAAGGCAGCTATGCTAACCATTATACCACTAACACTTGAAAAGGGCTGGCTTCTTTAAGTGACTGTAGCGTGGCTAAATACCTCAGTTACCACATCATGTGATTCTACATTTAATGGTTTTACGACTGAGATGGCGTCATTTTTTTTATTTTCCAAATGCACAGGATAATTCGAAATAAGGATAATAAATAGAACATTTGTTAAGGTTTGTCAATTCCTACTTTATAGTTCGTTAACCACTGCTTTTAAAAAACATCTTCAGTGGTTCTCAGCAGGTTCCAGGAGGTCCTCCAGCAAAAAGGAAGGAGTTTAAATTCCAGGTTAGATTCAATTCAATTAAAAGTTTAAAAGCTACCATATCAAACTTTGGACCTCTACTTTAAAGCCAAACGGGGACAACTAATTGAAAATGAACAATCCAGGAAGTAATGGACAGTTAACATCTACATCTCCTTTAGGAAATGTCTTGTTGATAAAGAGTATGTGATATGAGAAAGCATTGAAGTGCGACTGTTTTGCCTACTCATTTTGGTGATAAAACCCGCCTCTTACATAATAACTTGTTGATTAGGGAGTGGAATTTCCATGCGGAAATAATTTATATTTCACAGGGTTATTGTCTTTTAAATCAGTAGTTGGGACCCCTGTAAGGGGCAGCAAGTTATTTAGCAGTGTGGAGAACTATGACACGCATTTAGACCTGAATTAAATGTTTGATTTGCTAAGGTAATACATTTCTATTCCGTTTTTGTTGAAAATAAAGCTTTTAACAATAAACAATTATGTAACAATTTGTTACTGAAAACCATTGTCTGTATGAGTCCAAATTGTATCAAATGTGCTTCTTTTTCTAGTCCAGGATTTTAAAAGGGATGGGAAACACAGTGTGCCTATATGGAATTGTATAGATTGAGGGTCGATAGGAATTGTAAGGGGGGTGGTAGGGGGGTTGAGGTGTCAAATATTAACAAGAGGGTCCCATGCCATCACCTCCTCCAGTTCCTGAGCGGTTCCTCATTAGCATTGGTATTGTGCCCCAGGAGTGAGATGACAAAGCAAAGTGCTTCTGTTCTCAACGGTTTTCATTCGGCTTGAAATCCCCTTTGTGTTGGCCAAACCCTCCACCCCCCACCTCCCCAACCCCTCCATCCAACCATCCTCCTGCCTGTCTTGGTATACGGCCATCCACAAAAGGCCACCACACAATCACTCTGCAGCGTTCTTAACGTTTAGGCTTCATAAAAGCACACATTACCCAGAGGAAGGCATCATATGCAAACGGCCTGTAGCTATTGTCATGAAGAGTGCACTGCTCAACCTGAAGATTATTAACATTATAACAAAAAGACTGGAAGGATTTCCTGTCAAATTTCATAACCTTACCAAAATGAAATTATTGTCACTTTATAATAAACGTAGGAAAAGAACTTTATGATGTAATGCTGTCAGAAGTTTTCAGTGATGTCAAAGCTCACACACAGACACATTTGAATTGGGAGCTAAAAAACGTTATTATTGCTGAAACTCTGTATCTCAAAACATCTACTCTTAATGAGCTAATAAGAAAAAAAATCAATCATAGTTTAAGCTATGTCAGATAATTGAATGGATTTTCGTATTTAATCGTCCAGTTTATCTGTAAGATTTGCAAAAAAAAACAAAAACTTCAACTTCATGTCATGGTCTCTTTCAGAAGACGGAAAGAATTCATGGAGATTTCTCCTTTTTATGAAAACAGTTTATCTTTTAAATAAAAAAAAACTAAAGGGTGTTAATTACTGACATTGTTTTGATTTTTTGTGTTCATGCCTTTTTGTCTGTTGTTTCTAAAATCTTATCCACACATACTTTTTCACTGCCTTCATGTTGTTAAAGTGCATAATTGTATATAAGATGATATTTTGGTGTATTGTACTGTGCTGAAGTTGTTTTTTAAAACATATATAATGTATGTATATGTATGTACAGACATGTCCTGGATTAGGTTTTCAATCTAGTTTTCTATATAATTAGATTTGAGTAATTAGTTAAAGAGTCAAGTAATCTTATTTTAAACTGAGTAGTGATTTGGTCAACACCAAACACACACACAGGCTTCTCTGTAATCCCAAACAGATGTAATGTGTCTTTTTCTGTATTATTTAAAAGATGTTCTTAGTTTAAAAATATTTCAAGCAATTTTCATGAAATGAGGAAAGGTCGTGACGTACCAAACTGATAAAAACAATGTCCGTCATGTTTTCAAAAACAACATTACGGTAAATATACAATACATTACAGATTGTATGTCCATAAATATATCTGTTCATTTGTAAAATAAATACAAGTTTGTATATCCTTTATTTTGACTTGTGTTTGTATAATACTGTGCATTTTATGCCAATAAAAATATATAGTTGCTGAGTTAGGAGCAGGAGTGAGAGACAAAGAGAGAGACCGAGAACAAAGAAAAGGGCGTCATCTATACTAACCCCGCCTACTTATTACCCGCTCAGCCAATCAGACCCATTATATGCAAATGAGCTCCCAGCACCGCATCGCCCCTGCCCAGGCGGTGACGTCACCCGCACATCTCTCGGTCTGGCTGTGGCTGGACTCAGACAGAAGCAACAGAGGACCTGAGGGAAGCCAGCCGGGGAGGGGCCCTTTTGTCAGGGAGGAATATTGTTACTATCTGCACCGCCGGCTCTGGAATAAAACGCTTTTTCTTCTTCTTCTTTCCTTGTAACAGCACAGCCCGGCTTGGCTCGGGACATCTAGTTGCTATAGGGAAAACAAAAGGGGGTGGATGTGTTTTTGTACCTCCTTGCAGTGTTTCTCCCCCATCTTAGACGCACTGATTTGACCTGTCTTTAAAAACCGGGTCTGGTGCCTCTCCCTCCTCCTCCCCACTCCTGTCTTCTCCCCGGATCACTCCTTCTTTACCCTCCTTCCTTTTTGCCTTTTTATCGGATCCTGCAACGCTGCAGTGCCGCAGAGATGCCCAGCTCGCTGTTCGCAGACAGCAGCGTCCAGGGGGATGCACTGGACGACCAGAGAGCCCTGCAGATTGCCCTGGATCAGCTCTCCCTGCTTGGCTTGGACAACGACGAGAACCCGCTGTACGACAACCAGGAGCCCCGGAAGAAGAGCGTCAACATGACTGAATGCGTCCCGGTTCCCAGCTCCGAGCATGTGGCTGAGATTGTCGGCAGACAGGGTGTGTGTTTCTCTGTTTCTACACTGTTGTGCTATGTGTCATGTTGTGCTCCTGAGCACACTTCAGGTATAAGCACGTCCCGAGCTCTGATCCAATGTGGGGGGACCAGAATACCAATACACCATCGTTCAGGACATGCAGTCTCCTAACATAGCCTTGTTTGTCTGCACAGGCACTTAAACAGCTTTTTTTATTATATCGTATCCCAATGTGTGGCTGCCACTTGTGCATTCGGCCTATCTTTTGTCTAACTATCAGTAAACAGTTCAGTTAAACGGGAACTTTTGGCAATGTCTCGCCGGTTAGTCACACACTGTTCCTCCTCTATAAATACACAGCTGTGGGCGGCAGCGAGCAGCAGACACCAATTCAAAAAAGTTATAATTTAAGTATTGTAGGAGCATATTGGGATATTTTATGTATGCCGAATGATCAAATAGCTTGAAATACCTCTGTTAAAACACAGACTTGTATTTGACTGGTGTTTCTGCTTTTGTAGTGTGTTAAAACAAGTATAATGTATTAAAACGTGAATGAAGTTTGGTAATTTATCTGTTATATATTACATACACTTCCAAAACGTTTGTAGCAATTGCAATTGCAACTGCCAATTCATCTTTAAAATATCTGTTGAATAAGGACATGAAAGTCACAGCACCAGGGAGGGAGAAACACTGCCTCTCCAGATGTGTTCTCTGTCAGTAGACTAATAGCGGCTCTGTTTTATGATTCTGATAATGAGCTGTACAGGATCAATTTAGGACAACGGTCACGATGTTACCTTGCCACAGGCAGCAGACCAAGCTCCAGTCTCACAGCTGTGGGGCTGCAGGGCGGTACTGGTGCTTAGTTACATATGCGGAATCTTCCCTCCTCCCTGCAATACTGCTGCTGCTGCTGCTGTTGTTTTTTTTCCCAGAAAAAACAAAGGAACCACATGCCCCCACCCTCCACTTTAAAACGACTATAGTGAAACATTTGTAAAGTAGGTGTATTTACATCAGATCTTCCACCACCCAAATCTTTGTCAGGTTATATCAGGTTCTAAATAGGAAATTAAGCAGCGGATTAACCATGACCTCTGGGATTAATTTAAGACAGCAAGCTTCCATGAATGAGACCCTATCCTCATTTGACCTATAGTCTGATGCTAACACATTTTCTGTCATTGATTTAACGGGGCTGTGCAGAGTGAGTTGAGGTGGGTTTACTGGTTACATCACTGTCCCACTCAGCTGGCTCTGCTCTACTAATTATGTCATTCTTCTAAGGCTGTTTCCTCTGCGGGCCCTTTTTTTTTTATCATAAAGAGATGTGTGAATGTGCTCGAGGGTGTTGGAATGATACTTTAGTGCATCATAGTCACTGCCAGGATATGAAGCGATAAAGAAGCTTTCCTCTCTTTCCATAATGATATTAGTGTATAAAAAGCATGTAGAGTGTAGCAGCAGCTGATGTAGAAGCTGACTGTATTGTAGTAAACAAACAGGGATCCGCACAGATCCAGAAGTGAGTTATTTTTGTCCCGCTGTATGTTTGTGTTAGTGCAGCATGTGGTTTGAATTTGTTCTTCTCCAAAAGGGTGGTTTCACCCCATTTCTGAGGCCACTGGCCTTTTGAGAAACAATAACAAACATCCAGCAGCTGTTTCAAATACACCATAAGCAATGGTTTAACACATGACATATTCTGAGCTTTTATTATTTTGGAGCCTGCCCTGACTCCTGTTTTGTTTCCATGCCTCAGGTTGCAAGATCAAAGCGCTGCGAGCCAAGACCAACACCTATATAAAGACCCCCGTGCGAGGGGAGGAGCCCGTGTTTGTGGTGACGGGCCGGAGGGAGGATGTGGCCATGGCCAGGAGGGAGATCATCTCCGCTGCAGAGCACTTCTCCATGATCCGAGCCTCCAGGAACAAAAACACCAGCCCCACCGGGACCGGGACCGGGACCCCAGTGCCAGGACCGCCTAACCTGCCTGGACAGACCACCATCCAGGTGCGGGTGCCTTACCGCGTGGTGGGGCTAGTTGTAGGTCCCAAAGGGGCCACCATCAAGCGCATCCAGCAGCAGACCCACACGTACATCGTGACCCCCAGTCGGGACAAAGAGCCGGTGTTCGAGGTGACGGGGATGCCGGAGAACGTGGACCGAGCCCGGGAGGAGATTGAAGCCCACATTGCCATGAGGACGGGAGGCCTTATTGAGGTGCAGGATGAAAATGACTTCCATGCCAATGGGACTGATGTAGGTTTTGATCTGCACGGGCACCCCACCCTGTGGTCCAAGCCCGGCACCGGGGTGACCCCCACCTCGGTGCGTAAACCCTTCTCCAACTACCGCAACGACTCGTCCTCCTCCCTGGGCAGCGCTTCCACAGACTCCTACTACAACAGCTCCCGCATGGCCGACTACAGCCCCCCCAGCCCCGCACTCAGCTACACCACCACCAACAACAACAACGGCAACAACAATAACAACAACATCAACACGAACGGCAACGGCTTTGTTTACGGGAGTGACGTGATCTCACCAGACTGCACTGATCTGACTTTTGACTCCTCTTCAGGGTTTGACTCTGCGCCCACCCCCCCGGGCCTCCTGTGGTCCCAGTACGAAAGCCGCAGGACCCCCTCCTCTACTGGAGGCAGCTCCCCCACCTCCACCTCAGCCATATTCCCCATCAACACTTCCTCCAATGCCAATGGGATGGCGGTGAGTCAGAGAAGGGTTAACGGTTGCACCCCACAGCCCAGACTCTCACCCCCCCTCCACAGCCACAGCGGGGCCCCCAGCGAGCACCCATTAGCCAGGAGGGTGCGCAGTGACCCCGGCGGGGGCCCTCTCAGTTTCCCTGGTTATTCCAATACTGTCGCCGCCCTGCCAGGCCCTCATCTGCCCGGGGTTTCCTGCGACTCCTCCGCCTCGTCCACGTCCTCCTCCTCCTCCACCTCCTCCGACACCAGCCGGAAAGGCAGCCGCGACTGTTCGGTGTGCTTCGAGAGCGAGGTCATCGCGGCCCTGGTCCCCTGCGGGCACAACCTCTTCTGTATGGAATGTGCCAATCGTATCTGTGAGAGGAACGAGCCAAAATGCCCTGTCTGCCACACCGGCGTCACTCAGGCCATACGTATATTTTCGTAAGAACTCTTTGACCCTCGGGACAGGCTACATGAAACAGACTCCTCATATTGCTTCAATGGGACGGCCCCATAGTTAGGACAGTGTACATAGATATCCATATGTATGTGAGCTGCAGTATCCAGGAGAAGGGACACCGTCTCAGTTGTGAATAAAATACTGTACCTTGGGGAAATATTTTCAACATCTAAGTGCATGTTTTAAATATTACAGCATAGTAATCAATAGTTCTAGTAGTTTGTACGCTATATTTATGAAGTGATGCGACAGTGGGGTCAGGATGGAGGTACATGAGACAAACTGTAGACTGTTAGCTGGCTGAGCCCTCCGGTTAGCCAATCGAATGTAAAGAGGGGGGGCCGTGGCTGGGAAACATGGGGGGCTTCCAGCCAAACAGGACTATTGACCCACACAGATACTGCAGCGGGAGGTCAGAACCACGTGAGGGACAGCAACAACATATCCTACATGTACATGTACAGAATCAATTTCCATAAATGGAGAGTTTGAAATGACGTTAGTACAGATTGAAGTATTTTATTCTTTTTGACTTGAAAGATTATATTTCTTATTGCAAAGATGTTTACAGATATTTTGATTTAAGTTCAGTGAACTTTTTGTAGCTGGGTTGAAATATTGTTTATTTTTGAGTATGGCCTTATGGCATTGATCACTGTATTATGTTACTATCACACGACTGGGGGGTTGTCCGGTCCACACAATGTCTCTTTTGCATTTGACAGTATTCTGTTGGGATGGAGTTTTTATAGGTTCAGCAAAAAAAATGTCTCTTAAATCTGCTTCACCCAGCATATTTTTTATTCAGTAATATAAAGCATATTTTATTCTATATTATTATGAAACATTGAAATGTACAAAACTTAGTAAGTTGAACACAAAGAAACCGTTTATGCTTTCTAAAATTTGTATGAATTAGATTCCAGTGGGAATTACAGGCTTCTGTTGCACCACTATAGTTTTAGTATTTCTATTTTAATACATTTGTTTACCACTTGTTTATGTATATGTAGGTGAAGTTACTTGAGCGTAAATGTACTTTATTGAGCAAAGTTTAAGAACAAAGTATATTTTATTTTATGATAAAGGGCCTTTAACCTCATGGTCAAATACTAATATTATATTTGCTGAGACAAGATTTGAAAATGTATCAAGAGTTTTATTTTTCTGACATTTAAAGTTATACATGATAAAAAGTAAGACTTTTAAGTAATGGTGCTACTTCATGTTTTTTTTAAGTATTTCTATATAAGTCCAATAAAAATGGTACATTCACGTGGCGTCTGCTTCTGCCGTTCTTCCTGCTGTGTTCTGCTGCCCAGGATTGTTTAGGTGTAATAGTTTTGTGAACATGTGACCTCCCCGCTTCCTAACAGAGGCTCGGAGTCGGCGGGATTGTCACAGTGGCCTAATTATTGAGTGTAGACTGCGCTGGTCAGACAGAGGGGGACTCGGCCTTCCTTAGCACTAATTAGTAGTGCTGCGTGACCTATTCTCACACAGCCTGTAATCTGCTGCCTCACGTAGTGACGGGCTGCTTCCAAACTGCATTTTAAGACATCACCTTAGGCCCGGGAACTTGTGATGACAATCTTAGTTCACTTATATCCTAAACAATGAATAAGATTTGTATTGGTATTTTATTTAATGGAAAAAGCTTTAAAAACATATTTTAATTAGAAATATACATAGTGTACACAGCCTCCAGGTTTCTGTGGTCATTTTATCAATTACACCTGGTAACTGGTAATGTGCCCCATTAAAGCACGGCTGAATTGTGTTTCAATGTTAATTCAATCACGAGGGACTTGTTTTGATGTAACAACATATATTTATTGTAATGGTGTTTGGCGATTAGGAAAAGGGAGGGGGAAAACCGAGCCGATTTAGGGTGAGAGTAGTAAAATGGAAATATGTGACTGACAGATATAAAGACGGTCTTCCTGGTTGAACTTGCGCTTAGCTTCATTAAACATGTTTTTTTTTTTTGATTAACCCCCACCTAAAATAACAGTTAAATGTGAAATGTCCTTTGTAATTTTGTAAAAGCAAGTGGTCATTTGTTCACCATCACATTTGACATCCTCCCAAAAAAAAATCCTCCCAATTTAGAAGCTGGACCCAGGGAACATGTGGCATTCTGGTGGAAACAGGATCTCAGTAGATAGTGGTTATTTTTTTGTCAATAGGTTTATTGATAAATTGACTTTTTTTTCTCTACACTTCCGGTCAGGTTTAGTGTTTGGGACCTGATTGTTGCACTACTAACTTAACACACCAAAACTAAAACGCCAGTTAGACTGACAACATTAGTCTGGTATAAAGGAGCAACATTGGATAATGGAACAACCTTGACACAAGTTGAAGAGGGAGTTTTTTATGGTAATGTCAGAAAGTGGGCTTTGAAAGTTCACGAAGAACATCCAACACAATCAAGTCTCAGTGGATAAGCTTTTTATGAGCTGTGTGTCCTTTGAAGGTGTAAATGAGATTGAAGAGGCCTTAGTGAAGAAATGTTTCAATAACATTGCTAGCAGCTAGCTGGAACTAACACAACGTGTAGCTGACTATTATCAAATATATTGTAATGGATAATAATGTGTTTAAGCATTTAATTGAATAGCTACGTAACATGTGTGTACAGATTTAATGAAGGTTGTTATTAACTCAGCAGTTATCTAATGTAATACTTCTTGAGTATTGGATTCTGGAATCCTAAAAAGGATTATAGCAAATGAATATTTATCCAAAAATGATTAAATAGTTATGACCATAACTTTAAGCAGATACGACACAAAGACGTGTTGGTTTAAAGAGGCCTTAATGACGCATTTTTAAATACAAGTAACTCATAGAAATTAAATGACTCTAAATCCTATAATATGGTCATTTTTGAACTTCAAATTTAATTTGATAACACTAGTCAAAGTAGGGTACAAATTGGTGACATTTTAAAGAAATCAGAAAATCATATCAGTCAACATCTGCATCTACGTCACTTGTGTACTATGATTTTTAAGATGGTGTGTGTGTGTGTGTGTGTGTGTGTGTGTGTGTGTGTGTGTGTGTGTGTGTGTGTGTGTGTGTGTGTGTGTGTGTGTGTGTGTGTGTGTGTGTGTGTGTGAAACCGAGCGTATGTCGGTCATAACAGAGCAGTTCCTTCTCTCTGCGTGTGCCTCCCCTCCCCCACTCCCTTCCCCGTGCTGAAGTGCAGCCTCATGTCAAGCGGTCCTGTTGGAAACACTGACGTTTTAAACACATGCTTTGCTGCAAGATAGTAAATGTGGAGAGAGCAGGCTCTAATGATACGTTTAAAATGGAAACATCCAACACAGGCCTGAACAAACTGGCCCCATAAACCATATTATTAGGAAGCAAATGTACCACTGCAGAAAAAGAAAGCTGACAAGTGTTTTAGCCAAATGCACAACACATGGAGAAACATTGCTTCCCCTGGTCAAAGTGAAAGGAAAAATAATATAAGCATTCTGACTGACATTACTGTCTTTGTGTACATCTGCTTAATGTTTTGGACATCAGTATTTAATCATTTTTGATAAATAGTTATTTGCTATAATCCTTTTTAAGATTCAAGATTCCAATACTCAAGTTGTATTATATTAGATAACGGCTGTGTTAATAACAACCTGCATTAAATCTGTACAAGCATGTTATATAAAATGAGATGCTCAAACACACCCATTATAGCTTTCATACTGATCAGCTACAGTCGTACTGTGTTGTGTTAGTTCCAGCTAGCTGCTAGCAATGCCAGCTCGGTGGAAATTATTTTAAAGCTGCTTCTTTTTTGTTTGTGTTGTCCTGTGTGTGACCCAGTAATAAGGCAACTCACTGTGTTAACTAGTTAACTTCACCTATTTATCTGATCTATTAACTAAGTTTTTACTTATTACTACCAATAAAACTGACCCTTTTGTATGCATTCATGAGGCTGCGATTGCAACTGTGTTTTTTTTGGAAACATACTGTAAGTGATACAATAGCCATGTCATAGAGCAGGTTCTGCTTTGCCTCCTTTTTTATTCTTAATAAGAGCATCACGCCGTATTAAAGAAGAGTTAATCAATTGAAAGGATAAACCATGTAATGCATCTAATAGCATTCTATACAATCGTCTTCACTTTTCCGACTTGGAGGTTGCTGCTTGATTGTAATATTTATCTGCCGTGTTGTAACAGTGCTTTAGATATCTAGCAAAATACTTAGCATTTCTTCCTCTAAACATTTGTTACACAGAACTCATAAAGAGCGTATATTGTGTGCAGTTAGTTGGCACTGCCGGTACAATTCATAAACATTTCATTATGAACACACCCAGAGACTGACGGGAGCTGTATTTACTACTTTACTGTCTTGTACATTGAATTTTACGCTCACCTTTGGATATTTTTTTTTTTTCAGAATCCGGCAGGGACATAGAGCAGAGACGCTGTTGTTTGCATAGAAAGGAGCCAGTTGAAGGTATTTGGGCTCCTAGTAAGGATTCCACTTGGCCTGAGGTGTTCCATGAACATCCACAGGTAGAACACCAAGGGGAAGACCCAGGACCAGGTGGAGGGATTTTAACTCCATGCTGGCCTCGGAACGCTTTGGAATCCCCCAGTCAGAGCTGGTTGATGTAGCCAGGGAGAGAGAAGTTTGGGGACCTCTGTTAGAACTACATGGTCTGCAACTTCTGATAAGCGGTTGACTATGGATGGATGAATGGAGGGATGGATGGATGAATTGTTGGTTGAAGGCTTCCTTTATATTGAAGCAAGGGCAGCAGTCAGAGTGTTCACTGCACTAACCCACTTGGTCTGAAAGGCTGTAAATGAGCTCACAGTTCATTGGACAGCTAACGGAAAAGGAAAGCTTGCATTGATATATGCCAGACGGATCTTCAAAGTCAGTGAGGAAACACATTACTAAGGGAGTGTATCTGTTCCTTGAGACTGATTTTACATCCTCCCAGGAATGATAATGTTTTGGATAGTTTGTATCACTTCCTCTATGGATGCGTGCAGAGTGAAAAGAGGACGGGCAGTCTTGATCTTTGAGTCATCAGCTGGAGTGCCTTGGAGAGAGCCTGATGACAACTCTTGTCTCTTGAAAAAACACTCCGTCTGGCTGAGCATTAGGCTGCAGACGAACATGTCTGGTGTGCCAGTCTGAATTAACAGCAGAAAAACAACTGAGCATGTCTGGCGTCTTCAACAATTTGCCCTACATCTCGTGCAGTTAATGGACCTCCATTTGGACTACATGCAAGCACATGGCGGGGGGATGCATTTGCAGAGTGAGGGGCTATATTTTATTCATGCTGTGGTCCCTGCATGTCACAACTCTGAAGTCTAGCCATTACTTGATGTGATTCACCCATTTAAAATGACTTTTTATCCTACCAAGCAGCTGTCACACATCTAGCTTTTTGATACAGTACACCACAGCAGAGATAAAGCACCTGAATGAGTCAGGACTCTGAGGTGCAATAATAGGAGATTACCTCATTACCTCAGTAATTGCCTTTTAAAGGACTTTGATTCATCAGAACTCCATCAGGTACTAATTTATTTTAATTTAGCTAACTTTTCTACTGGTATTAAAGACATGAATCCACTAAAATAACTATAGAGCTCTTGGGATTTTATAGTCACTAACCTGACATTGTGTCTTTTACTGTTGTTTTGGTGCTGAAAGCCTCCAGCTCTGGCATAGTTAAGTCATTTTGACATGCATCAATTTCTTCTTGTACTGTAGTACTTGTCTGTTGTGAGACATTTTTGGATCTCAGGGTTCCGTATCAAGAAGCAGCAGTCAGGTTAATTAAAGACGTGCATGGGCCTCAGTTGTAGATTGGACATGCTAACATTGCACAACAGTACAAAAACAAAACAACAGTTTATCCACATAATGCAAACCACCTCATTTGGAAGGGAAATTGAAGATTAGCACACTTTAGGGTGGCCTCATTGCAGAGGAAAACTGTCCAAAGCAGTGGAGTCCATCTGCATTTGGAGTAAGAAAGCTACTCTACAGACTACAGAAGGTTGAAGCGCAGTTATATGTTAAGCTAACCAGATTGTTTTACAGACTGCTCATGCTTCTTGCGCGTTCTGACTTTTTTTTATTGAGCTTTAATCCTAGATCTCAGAGAGTGCATTGCTGTTTTTACAGATAGAGAGGATATGTGTTAGTTAGCACAATAATTATTCTTCATTAGCTGATGGAATTCCTATAAACAAGTACAAGTATGAATGCTAGCATAGTTATGCTGTACAACGAGACCAATAGATGATCAGAGATGGACGAAGTACTCAAATCTTGTATGTAAGCAAAAGTAGAAGTACCAGAGTGTGAGTTACAATTAAAAGTCTGGCAATCAAAATGTTACTCTAGTAAAGTACAAAATGATTGGCATCTAAATATACTTAAAGTACCAAAAGTAAAAGTTCTCAATATGTAGATTGGTACATTTCAGTAAATGATTTGATTATATTTATTGATATATTGATCTGTTTGGTGGAACTCATATTATTTACTGCATTTTAGCCTGTGAATTCAAGCACAGTGTTTGAGTAAATGTACTTAGTTACTTCACACTGTAAATGGTTGTGCATATACTCTCTAATCCTCATATTCAGACCCTGATATCAGGCAGTCATTCGAGCTGATTTCTGTGCCCCATAATGGTTAAACCTTCTGCTCCAGCGTGTCCCTGCCTGTCAGAAGCAGAGCAGCCTGTGGGTTTTCCCCTCCACTGCTGAGGGAAGAGTGAGAGAAGGAGGAGAGGGGGAGGAAGGGAACTGAGTTTGTTGTTCAAAGCCAAAGCTCGGCATATGCATTATAAATGAGGGGTGTTTTGAGGCAAGTCTTTCCCCCCTCTGCTCTTCTATCTCACTCGGTCACTCTTTTTTCTCTGATTTATATTTGTGTGTGTGTGTGTGTGTGAGGTGCCGTTATGTGCATAATGGATTTTTATCCTTCAACGAGCACAGCGGTCACAGTTTGTCTGACTCCACATGGTCTTTATTATGCCAGACGCAGAGTGCATCGGCACAGACATACAGTACCGGGCCAATGTCTGCCCGCTGTCTCTGAATCTCCTCACACACTCACACACAGAGATAGCGGCGACCTCTGCCTCCCTGCCACTTTCACCTCTCACCTACCTGTTTGCCCACAAGTCCTGCGGTGTACTCCAAATGTTAGACACGGAGTCCTGTGGTTTTCCTCAGAATCAGAATCCTTTATTAGTCCTGCATCAGGGAAATGTACAGTGTAACAGCAAAAGTGGCATAGCAGGTAAAAAATAGGGATGGAATGATGATGATAATTGAATACAGAGGAGAAGAATTATATTATTAATAGAATAAAAATATTCTTACCGATGGGGTTTGTAAGAGCCCTTTAGGCATATTGTTATTTATAGAAAAGAGAAAGTTGCATTTTCTTTGAATTTCACCTTAAATGAATTGGATAATCATGAATTATAATTACAGCTTTTTGGTATAGTTTTGTTTGTTTATTGACTGTGCAAGGTTTATGTTTGTTATTGGTTACAGAAAAGCGGGCTTTAGTGTTCTAGGCTATGAGTAGAAAATGAGGCTTCACCGTTGACCGTGCGCGTCCACACGCCTGATGGCATTTGTACTAATTTATATGCAGTTTAAAGTGTTGTGAGTTGGTAGTTTGCCGCCAACGTCTCTATGGATATTAAGTAAAAAACACTAAGCAAGCATACCCGTGACCATGGTATTCAGAAAGGTATTCAGAGATCCCAAACGTGAGTCAATATTCAAAATCGCCATGTAGGCTAAGTGACATAGGAAATTTGTATTTTGGATTATTGGCCACTAGAGGTTTAGATCAATCTCGTTATGTGCGCTAAGATACAGAGCGGGCTACAACATGTGTAGCTTAGCTTAGCATAAAGACTGTAAGCAGGTGGAAACTGCTAGCCTAGCTCACAACTCAGTTATAGTACACTAATCAAAATATTTAATAGTTAAAGTTTGAACATGAACTCCCCCCCTTTCATGTAAATGTTAATTAATTATGAAACATACCAGTTGGTGGTGTAAACATTGTAAAGGCCCTCTATAGAGCCAGAGTTTGGTTTGTCTGTTCTGGTCTACTGTAGCATCATGGCCGCAAAACAAAAGTGTACTTTGTGAAGAGGACTCGCTTCCTATGAAGTACTCTAACAAAACCCAACAATTTTAGTTTCAAGTGATAAAACGCTTGAAAAAATAGATATGAATATTATATTCAAATTCTGCCTATACATCCCCTTAATCCTTCACAATGTACCCTTAACACATAACAAGAGACTTTATTTATATTCCTGTGAATAAAGGTATAAACCTACCCAAGCCCATGCATACACTCTAATTATACTCTCTATATGTTCGAAGAGAGGAGCACATCTTTGAAATCCTCCGAATAGAAGCAAACGTTACAGGCTGTATATTTTTTTCTACGTTTGGTTTCTGTATTTACCCCTCGTGATATATGCTTAAATGTCACAGTGATTTGCAGTTCCCTTCAAACGCTGCTTGTGTTGTGTCTGACTAAAGTAAGGCTGTTGCCCACGCTCGCAAGATGTGTGTTGAGCTCCATCCTGGTAGAAGAGCTTTATGCAAATGAACCAATTGCAACTGGTTCATTCCTCTTCTGTCTGGCAAGCCGGCACTGACTCACAACATGGAAGCAAGCCGAGTATAAAAAGATACAGTCTGTCCCTCTAATGCTGCATTTACACCTTTGATGGATAGAATTAGATTAGGAGAAATTAGAATGATGGAGTGGTACATTCTGTTGGAGCACAGCGGTTGTTTTTCCTTTCTCCCGTCTTTGTATCTTCAGTACTGACACATTTATAACACCTGAAGAGGAGCTTCTGAACAGCTTGATGGTGCCCTCAGGAATATTGTTCCATGGGTTCGGTAACATTTATTTAAATTCATATTTTGGAGGGAGTTTTCTTACTGATGGGATCCATATAAATCTCATGTTGAGACCCAGAGCAATCTTTAACGTGGTTAGCCTAGCGTAGCATAAAGACTAAATCAGCTGGAAACTGTGAGCCTGGCTCAGTTGAATCTCATTTGTGATTGTATTTAATGGTTAAACTTTAAACAGAAACATGATCTCAGAAACATCACAGTTGGTAAGGGCAATCTCTAGAGCCAGAGTTTGGTGTGTCCATTCTCGGCTACTGTAGAAACATGGCTGTCCAACAAAGTAGACTTGTTGAAGAGGACTAGCTTCCTAGACTCCTTCCAAGATATAAAGGGCACTGCCAAGCTAACAACATGATAATAAATGTAAAACATTCTTAGTTTCAGGTGATTAAATGGTACGAACCTGACCTTAAATGCATAACACCAGACACAACACCTATATTTGTCAAATGTTTACCAAGTTTTCAAAAAATAACATTCCTTTTATGAAATCTTATGAAGTACAGTCCATCTGCAAAATCACCGTTAAAGGCCTTTTTTTTCAGGAAACACCTCCCTTATGCAGCCTATGTTTTAGGTTGTGTCCCTGGGCAAGGCACTTCACCCCAAATTGCTCCTGTGGGGACTGCCCACAGTATTGAATGTATGTAAGTCGCTTCGGATAAAAGCGTCTCACAAGTGATCTGTAATGTAATGTTCATTTTAGTCAGTTATGGTCCAATAAAGAGTTAAATACTCTGCAGCATATGCTTAAGGGGGAGCTTTCTTGTGATTGACAGGTTGATAACAGACGTTGTTGTCAGGTTGGGTGTTTTCCAGGTTTTTGTCTTACAAATGTATTTTATTTGGTTGCCTAAAAATGTAGTTGGGTTGTTCTTCTGGTTCCAAAAATCCATGCTGGTGAAACTAAATGCAAAACCTTCATTTGTCCTTTGTGTTTTTTACTTGTGGCTTATTCTGTCATCGCATTGCTCTGAAACCTATCTATACATTTTAAGATGCATCATTTCAGCATCATCTACAAAATCTTAATTTCATTCCTAAGTGACGTATAAGCCGCCTCTGTGAAATTCTTTCAAGACTGACATGTCTGGCCACCGTATGGCTGCTAATTTTACAGTGCAACATAAGTTGTGGCTTGTTCAGTGGCAGATGCCTGCATGGTTATTTCAGCACTTTGATATGTGCCATGCACTGTGTGAGCCCAAAGGCTGAGCCTGCAGTCTGTCATTATAACTGGCCCGTACAGCCTGCTTAGGTAGCAGAATGTTCCGTCGCCATGTAAGTCCTTCTATAATAAAATGTAAATGATTTATGGGAGGATTTAACATGATGTGTGATAAGGTAACGAGGGGTCATTGGTTATTGTGTAACTGACATCCGAACTGTGCACTTAACTTATTTCACTTTGACCTTACATCAGTTGAATGCATCCTAAAAAAGAATTGTGTCTGTCCAAAGCCTGACATATCTTGTTCCTCTCAAATGTCATGTTGGATTTGTTACAGTGTGTTTTTCTCAGTAATCTGTAAAACACTTGGAGTAGACTAATTTATATACAATATGCTATGTTAATAAAGATGGATGGATGGAAATGGGGGCTCAAATGAAATAAAAATGTGATTGTATGGATATCATGAAAGTAGATTGTTTATTAATTTGTTACAGTAGGCTTATGGAATTTAAGTACACTAAAAATAAATCTGTTACTTAGAAAGAGAGAGAGATTTAAACAGAAAAAAACAATCGTTATCCATCTGATTTGAGCAAACATCTCGGATGAGATGATACAATTCAAAAGAAACATGGAAAAAGCCTCTTCATCTTCTTGTCAGCGAATGCTGTCGAGCTATCTTTTGTGCAAATAACACATGCCTTAGTCTGTCGGTTGGTCCACCACTTTGGTTTGCACTGAAAAAGTGTGACAGTTAGGGTTTTGACTGCCTTTACATTCTACACAGACATTCATGGTCCCCAGAGGATGGATGCTAGTGAATATGATGATCTCCTTCAATGTTGCTACTTTTCTTCAGGTGTGTATCAGTATGTAGTGTCTCTACTAGTGTCTCTACTTTAAAGAGTCCTCTCCTGCTGATGTTCAGGTGTATATCAGTATGTAGTGTCTCTACTTTAAAGAGTCCTCTCCTGCTGATGTTCAGGTGTATATCAGTATGTAGTGTCTCTACTTTAAAGAGTCCTCTCCTGCTGATGTTCAGGTGTATATCAGTATGTAGTGTCTCTACTTTAAAGAGTCCTCTCCTGCTGATGTTCAGGTGTATGTCAGTATGTAGTGTCTCTACTTTAAAGAGTCCTCTCCTGCTGATGTTCAGGTGTATATCAGTATGTAGTGTCTCTACTTTAAAGAGTCCTCTCCTGCTGATGTTCAGGTGTATCAGTATGTAGTGTCTGTACTTTAAAGAGTCCTCTCCTGCTGATGTTCAGGTGTATATCAGTATATAGTGTCTCTACTTTAAAGAGTCCTCTCCTGCTGATGTTCAGGTGTATATCAGTATGTAGCGTCTCTACTTTAAAGAGTCCTCTCCTGCTGATGTTCAGGTGTATATCAGTATGTAGTGTCTCTACTTTAAAGAGTCCTCTCCTGCTGATGTTCAGGTGTATATCAGTATGTAGTGTCTCTACTGGGACATGTCTCCATGCTTTAATGTTCAGAAAGCTCTTTATTTTTCTCATACTGCCTGAGCTGCAGCCAGCTCTGTTGTGATTGGTAAACCAATTAGAGATGTCGAAAGCTGGCCAATAAAGCGAGATTGTTGTATTGTTGTCAGAGCCCCTTTAAGAGAGTGATAGAGTGAAATCTTGAAAGCTTTTTAATTGCCAAGTCATTTGGTGAAGCCAGTCATGGTCTCAAAAAGAAAAATTGAACTCACTTGTAAATTACTATATTTACGGCCAAGTAACGCCCTAACCCATAGATGTCCAACTGGAGGCCCGCAGGCTGAATCCGGCCCGGCAGAAGTACAGCACAGATGGCCAATCACAGCGGGACACTGCTGTGACTATTCTAGTTGTAGTTAAAATCAGTTTACATAACACATAAATTGAATGTTATCCTAGCAGGATGTATTGTCTATCCAAAAATAAATACAAGCATACAAACATAATTAGACATACACTGTAACAGTGTGTACAGTAGCTCAGAGAGAGAGGGAGTATTTTCCTGTTATCAAATCAATTGCAGAATATATTTACGATGGCTGAAGACTCTTTGCATAAGTAATGTTTTGCCACTAGCAGGAATTCAGGGGAAGCAAATGCAACACTGCACAGGGGTTAAACACAGTAGGCAATCCTAAAACAAAGCCCCCCGCCCACCTTGCACAGACAGAGCTTACAGGGGCACAGATTAGTGAGTAAATTGGCTCGGGCTGCTGAATGTGAGCCACTGCATATCTCATAAGGAGGACGCAGCCCCTCTTTCATTCCCAAGAACCTGCGGGGGATGGGGGTGGGGGGGGGGGGGATCGTGTCAGAGAGATTCAACACAGATCTCACTGGGTAAAATGTTATCACTCAGCCACATGGCTTCATAGGTTACAATGAATGGAGACGGTGTGCATATCGCATCATGACTCCTACGCAGCATGAGGCTCTCCAGCGCTGATATTCTTCTCGTGGCATGATTTTTTAAGTGTGTCTTGTTTAATTCCATGCCAGCAGTGTTGAAATCATATATTTGTTCTTGTAAATATTCTTCTCTCTTTTCGCACTATTTTTTTTTATGTATGTTGAGTTGTTGGAGGAGCATGGGATATAAGATTTTCATTGCCAACATATACGTTGTATATGCTGTGCATATGACAAATAAAACCTTGAAACCTTGAATATCCTGCATGAGTCCCTGCTGCAGAGAGTATGCTACATAACCTACTTTGTAATGGATTCATCAAAGTGTCTCTCCAATCTCCAGAGGTGGGAGTTAGAGAAGTACAAATACTTAGTGACTGTACTTAAGTACTTTCCCCTGGCATCAGTACTTTAATCCACTATTCATTTTTCAACGTTTTACTTTTACTCCTTACATTTTTACACACATACCTGTTCTTCTTACTTTAGGTATATATCATGTTCCGTTTTCGGTATATAGACCCTCCTGCACTATTTCAATTGTATCTACTTTTTACACATTATGCAACATTCTCTTGCACTATTTTATTTCTATTCAGTTTTTATTTATTGGATTTATGTGTTTTATGTCCCATATATATTATAATGCATTGTTGGAGGAGCCTGGGACTTCAGTTTTTCATTGCTGTTGCCACATATGACAATAAAGCCTTTGGATCTTTGAATCTTACAGGTTGTCATGCTATGATTTTACTGGCCCGGCCCACTTGAGATCAAAATTGGCTGTATGTAGCCCCTGAACTAAAATGTGTTTAAACCTCTGCCCCAAAGACGGTCCCAACGCTATTTTTGCTGCTCTAATGAGCGAGGATTGATCTTCTTTTTAGCAGCTGACACGCCCCCCCTAGATGAGAATAGGCTGAGGTAGGGTGATTGAAGCGGGGTGAGCATCCCATCATCAGGCCTTGCAGATAAACAGCCATTCATCTGTCTTGTTATTCTTTGCCATATCTACACTGTAGGTACTGTGCTAATGTGCTAATCTGTGCTTACATTTTCAAAACTTGTTCCTCTAGTTTTAATCTGCATTTGGTGGCGTGATCATTATTATTTAGCGTCATTGAGCACCTATTTCAACTTAATGTCATACAGAAAAAAACATCGGTGTGTCTAGGGGAGGGTGACCCACCCACTTTATCTAAGCATCTGTGCACATGTGTTGTCTTGTGACCATACATTCAGGAAGCACCATCATTTATATCTGGCTGTGATGGGGAGAAGCACATGGTAAAGTGGTAAAGGTGTTCTTCACTATAAACCATGTTCTGCTGTCAAAGTAAACTTTCAACATGTCAGGTATAATTATGAATCTGTCAAAGCTAATGTATCCAGCTCTGAAAATATGTATCATACATGTTGGTTATTTAGCAAGGTGTAAAACCATGTGAATCATTTAGCTACAGATTAGCATGAAGGACTCAACTAGACAGTCTCTTTACAAAAAAGTGGCTGTGGGTTCAACTTAACCCCCCATGAGGCACTGATTTTAAGTTAAGTATCTGTAGTATAAAATAGTGTTTTAAAAACATATTTTAAACATTGTAGAAAAACCATCATGCCAAGAAAAAGAAAGACTGAGGAGATGGAGAGAGCAGCCACTGATGGCAAGAGAGGAGAATCCATCAGAGCAGTGGCTAAAGACAGGTGACAGGTCAACCCTGCAGAGACATAAAGAGGAAGGAGGACAGGAAGTGAGAACAGTAGGTACAGTGGAGCAGCAGAGTATTGAACCAGAGTATCTGAACTTCTCTGCCAATCTCAGCCGACACTGGTAAGCCTGTTGTTTCCTGTGCAAAGCATCTCATTGTCACTGATAAGCCCCAAAGATGACTCATCAATATCATGTCATGATTAAATGTGAGTAGGATGTCTGGCTGTTGTTCTAGAGAGTACTTTATGAAAGCAGATTTGGAGGAGAGAAAAGTAATAACAGGGGTGCCTGGAAGAACCACACAAAGCAATCCTAATGAAAGATAAGAGTGTCTCCCTGATGCATTTTTCATATGCACTCCTTTTGTATCACCATGCCCTGGGATGTTTAAGCATGGAGCGCAATTAAGTAGGCGTAGTAAGTCTTTGGATCAGTAATTATCGTTGTATGCTTCTTCAGATTGTGTGTGTGTGCGTGCGCGTGTGTGTGTGCGTGCGCGTCTGTGTGTGTGTGTGTCTGTGTGTGTGTGTGTGTGCACACACTGAGATGTTTTGTTTCTTTGCTCAGGGCTGCAGGGTTCCTCTCTCTTGATGTCAGCGTGTACAGTATTATGTGAGGAGGGGTGCCCTGTGCAACGTAAAGCTTACTCACATGCAGAGCCGGGCTGCTCCAATTTTTTTTAAGCCCAACATTTCTGAGGGATTGCTCATAAGTGACACTCCATACATTCCAAAATAAGAGAACACCAAGTGTTTAGGTTAATGTAGAAAACTAAGGATTTCCCGATCTGATCTCAAAGAATGGTATTGGGTCCAATCAAGGCCTTATGAACTTTACCTCACTGCTTTTCTTTTAGGAGAGCATTCTTTGTGGAAGCATGCAACTAAAATGTCTCTTCTGCTGTGTGTTAATATTTGTTATGGGGGAAAAAAACAATAAATAGCCCGTTCCTGAGGCAGTAAGACAAGCAGAGTTTCCCCCTGTCCATTCTGCAGGGATGTGTGCTGAGCAGAGGAAATCTTGTTGGTACTGGTTGCAAACAGGTCCAGTAGAGAGTGACACTCTGACTGGATTTGAGGGTTTGTTTTTTAGTTGATCAGATAATTATTTGGCTTATATGTGATGCTGATTTGCTCATTCTGCTGCAGACCTTTTAAAGTCATCGGGCTACATACTGAATATTTTAGTTACAGTAACACACCAGGTATAATGGTGTTTTAATATAAACTCAGCTTCTTGCATTTCTTTCTGGTTCTTCACCACCATATTTGATTTAATAAATAATATGAGTAACAGACAACTTATAGTTGATATATATATATATATATATATATATATATATATAGAGTAACAGACTTTATAATTTCAAGTAACCAATAAATATCCAGAGGTTTTGATTCCTAACCATTGTGTTATCTTGGTATGGTACATACCTTGATAAGTATTGAAACAGGGCCTCTGGATCGGCAGATATTTAACACACAGACATACTTTTACATTTATTTTTGTTTTGTTAATTTTACAAACATGCAGAGACAGAACTTATACACACACATTTATAAAGAGATGAGAGGGGGCTACAAACAAGCTACCAGTCAAGTTTCTGTGCATGGACTTAAACCGGCAACCCACCGGGTCTCAATCCAAACCCCCAATGACTGAGCTGATGACCTGCTGCTGTGACACACACATTTCCCCTAGTTGGGATTGATAGGGCATCATCTGTCTGTTAATCCATCTCTGGCGTTTCTTATAGCAACTCAAAACAAAAACCGGACGACACAGCAAACAGCATTGTGTTGGTTTGATGAGTGTGTGTGTGTGTGTGATCATTTTTGTGACATTCTTCTTCATCATGTCTGCTTCTGTTTTTACTAAAAATGCAGGATCTTCCATTAACAAACATTTTGACAAACACACACAATTCTACAAATTCTCCCAATTCTACGTCTTATGTGAACGGCTTTCTGTCTTCATACAGCTGCTAATCTGCAGCAGACAATCAGGAGAATAAGATCACACTCACACTGCAGCTCAAAAGGCATTCTGAACCTTTAGAGAGAACAAGCCTGATCTGAAGCTTTAATTTCTTATAACATATGAATCACATATGAATCACATACATGCACACAGATAGACACGTGGGATGTGTGCATGGCAGATATACATGTTACACAATCATACAGTATGACTGTTTGGTTAGGAATTCCTGACTGCAGGAGCTCATCTTCACAGCTCTTTAAAACCTGTGTATTATGCGCTAGTGTGTGCAGGAACAAGCGTGTGTGTGGGTTCTCCTCTGCTAACAGCTCTATGGACAGGATTACATTGAGGCTTAGCTGTAAGAGAAGGAATGCTACTGTATTTGCAGTGATGAAGGGACAATAAGCCCTCTGATGGAAGCTTGGCCTGTTAGGATTTAAGGAGGGAAAGTTCTGCTGATTAGTGATCAGAACCCAAGTGTAGATCAGAGTGTTCAGAATCAAAGCCCAGAGCCCCAGATGTTGCCATCACTTGATGCCACCACCTCCCACACACAAGGCTTCACACCCACATGCGTTTCCATACAGCACAATGCGGTCCATTCTGGGCTTTCATACCTGCTGCTAGCTGTTGATAGATTGATGAAAGCAGCTAGCAGCAAACAAGGAGTTAATGCATGGCTGCCTTGTGTGTGGACCCCCTGTGCTTCCATTCAAGCTTCCTGTCAGTGATTGGCAGATGATTATGCACGCATGTGAAAGGCAAGCTGTGTTTGGCCTGCAGACTTGATTGTCTTTGGCTTGATGGTGCAATAATTGTTGCCCCCACAGGGGTCGATCCGTTAGACTGATGTTTCTCATGCAGACTCCTTTCTCTTCTCAACTGCTTTATCTGAATCAGGCTTTGGGTCAGTTCTGTCATGTAAGGAGAACAAACAGTGATGACCACGACAGCTTCTGGTGTAAACAGAGGATTATGAAAGATCATCAGAAACACTTCGAGTGAGTTTTGAAGTTTGGAACACAGAAATCCCCAGCACCCTGCTTTGTGTGTGTTCAAACGTAGTATTAGTGTGGCACTTACACTTGGTGGTAGCTGGATGGGTGCAGGTTACCCACACAAGCAAGGCTGGACCTCAAACAGCTTGGAGTGTTGACTATTTGGCAGCCCTGCCTCCCCCTACAACGTCTACTGTATATGGTGCATTATCAATGTGTGTAAAACAAAAACATGAGGATAAGAATTATTTCATTGATCATTTGATTCAACGCTTATTTGAAGGATTTGTCCTTTGTAAAGAATAATATATGTGTAGAGAAAGAACACAGAGCCCTCCTGTATGTCAGTGTCTCTGTTGGAGACCTTCCACTAATCACACAGTGTTCCCTCTTCAGGCTCAGACACACCTAACCTGGCATCCAAGATCTGTTGCATTGCCCAGAGTCTAATTCTTGGATCCAGAAGATGAACTTTAACACATCGCAGCCACAAGTCAGCAGCCATGACCAGGACAAAAAGGCTATGGAAGAATAGAAGCAAATGCCTTTAATGCACATTGTACAACAACATGTGCAGCTCTCAAGGTTATTCCACAAATGCACATAAGCCTTTGGTTTGATACAAACAATAAATGAAGCAGCGTTGGCAGAACATTTTCACACAGCTTTCACTCACTACTTCATTCCAGATGGCCTTGGGGTCTGATAGTATTTAGAATATGAATAACCAGACAATTAAACAAAAGAAAAATGAGCCCCTCGGTGCGTCCATTTTGACTTTAGTTAGCTTTTTTGGTAATTGTATAAGCCTAAACTCCCTAAAGGGGTGTATAGTACCAACAGTGCAGGACACACCTCAATAACTTTGGTGCACCGACGACCCAACATAAACCTTAAGGCTCTGATATAAAACTATTCCCATGGACTATTTCCACACAGACCTGTTGGGGAAGGATTAGTGGTTTTGTTCCTCTCCACAGTGGCAGCACCACAGGAGAGCAGATCTCACACAGACCGCCTCAGTGATACCTTTCAAAGACATGTATTTACAGATGAATGGCTGTTTATCTGCTAGGCTTGATGACCGACAATTATGATGATGGGATGCTCACCCCCGCTTCGATCACCCTACCTCAGCCTATTCTCATCTAGGGGGGCGTGTCAGCTGCTAAAAAGAAGATCAATCCTCGCTCATTAGAGCAGCAAAAATAGCTTTGGGACCGTCTTTGGGCAGAGGTTTAAACACATTTTAGTTCAGGGGCTACATACAGCCAATTTTGATCTCAAGTGGGTCGGGCCAGTAAAATCATAGCATAACAACCTGTAAGATTCAAAGATCCAAAGGCTTTATTGTCATATGTGGCAACAGCAATGAAAAACTGAAGTCCCAGGCTCCTCCAACAATGCAACATGAATATATATAGGACATAAAACCAATAGAAATACTGAAAGTAATAACAGAATAGAAATAAAATGGTGCAAGAACATTTTCCAGAATGTGAAAAGCAAATATAAATAAAATAGAAATAGTGCATGAATAAAATCTATACACGTTAATGGAATATGATGTATATACAGTAAATACATTGCAAGATGCAAACAGATGAACCACCACAACTCCCTTTGTTTTAGTGCAAAAATGTTCTCATTTAACTATCTTCATACAAAACATTTTAAACAACCTGACATTTTTCCAGAAGAATAACAGCAACTTCAACTATTTATCATGTGTATTACAACGTACAGATCACAGTGTTTCTACATTGGCACAACATTTAATAACAGGTTTCTGGAACTGGACAGTATAGTATTTTACTTTATGATCAAAACAACTTGTCAGGATCTAGATATGATTTTACATTCATCTCCACATCTGTGTTATCCGGACGCACCAGCACACAAACTAAAGTGGGAACTATTAAGAGAGACCCCCCTGCCTTTTAAATGTAAACATTTTCTATAAAATACATCCAAGTTGTGAAAATTGCAGTAGACGCTCCTGCTTTAGGGCATATCAGATAAGATAACATAAGTACTTTATTTATCTCAATTTGGGAAAAAGGACAGTGAGGTTTCGAGTAGCGAGGAAAAATTAAATTAGAGGTTTGGGAAGTACCGGCTTATATTCAACATAGAGAGGGTACTTCAAAGAAGTTTAGCAGCATTCTTCTCAGACAGAGTGGTTCAGTGTGTCCTTGTCAGCTCCAGACTGTGATCAGCACCAAGCTATGCAACAAGAATGCTCTTTCCAAATGAACGATAGAAGAGCGTCACTTTAACAGGATGAACATTCAATGATCTCCCAATCAATCAGTACAGGCCAACATGCTCCCTCTCCTCCCATTAACTTCGCCCCCACCTTCAGTTTCCTTACTGTAAAACCTTTCCTTTGAACTAGGAGCATTATTTCCCTGACAAAGCCCCTCCCTCTCACAACACCAACCTCTACCCCCTACCCCACTGACCCATTTCTTATGTTGATCAGACAGTGTGTGAAGTGATGCAAACTGCTGTGCCCCCCCCCCCCCCCCAGGCTCAGAGAGCAGCACAGAGCCTTAAACATTCATGAAGTGAGTGGAAATACCCATCCTCTGTCTGTCTCTGTGAGTGTGTGTGTGTGTGTGTGTGTGTGTGTGTGTGTGTGTGTGTGTGTGTGAGTGTGTGTGTGTGTGTTTAAGTTCTCCAGCCGACTGTGATTTAATTCATGATATCAGTTGTGACTGCTGTGTATAGTAGCATGTATGGAAGTGCATTAGGGTTAAAACTACTGGGTGAGGCCGGCTCTGAGAGCGTGCAGGGACATATTTGTAAAAGCCGAATCATTGGCACAAGGGTGAATGTAAAGTAAAGATGACTGTATGTCCTTGACGTGGCTTTAAAACTGTATTCTAGAGTCATAGTGTCTGAGTATTTCCCTGCCTGCAGGAGTTGTGGGAATAAAGATTGTCAGAATTTAACTGGCAGTAAACAGGAACAGTCTAACTTGTGTTGAAGTCTGATTCCCTTTTCAAAATCTTCTTCCTTTTCAAACAGGGTTTCCCATAAAGCTGGTTTCCATAGCTAGGGTTAGCGGGACTAAAGGTAGGGTCAGGTTGGTGTAATGGGTAAAATACATCTAGGGGTAAACTGACTTGTTTTTGTGAACAACTTTTTATTGTTTTCCAGTTGCCACAGTTGCTCACAGAGGGACATGTATACACATATACAAATTATGTAGGCAATAATTAAAAAAAGAATAAAGAAAAAAGATAGGGATTCCCTTTCCCACGCCCCCCCACCTTCCCAACCCTCTTGCCATTTCACAGAAATCATACCTGATGTTTTTTAGCAATCTTCTGAGTTCCTGTATCTAAATATTATAGCATGTATACACATCACATACAGTACAACTGAATTGAGATTGAGTCCCAATCATCTACCAATGCCTCAAGGTTTGCATATACTATGTTCACTCTTAATGTACATGAATGATATCAGCAGCTCAGCAGCTCTTTTAATAGCCTCACTTCACCCTTAGCCTTTTTAGCAGAAGGGATTGACATTTCTGAGATTAGTAGGGCATGGAAGGGTGATATCCATTGCTTGATAAATACGGTATGTGGAGGGTTTCCATCATGCTACAATTATTTCTTTGGCTGCTGTTAGACCAGCTTTTCGTATGGTTTAGTAGGTTAAGAGAGGAATCATCATTCAACAATATAATCTTTGGGAGACAGGGTATGTGAACTCCAATAATCTCAGATACAATGGCAATCTCTTGTTTCCAGAACTTTCTAACTGCAGTGCTTTCATAAAACATGTGTACATAGAACACATTTTAGTTCTGCATGACAGACATGTTTTCTACTTGCTTTCCTGCTGATAAGAGAGATGGAGGGAAAGCCAGCCAAGAGTAAGATATATTTCCCTTATTGTCAAAATGTAGAACATTTATTATGAACTTCTACAGGTATATTTCACAACCTTTCTACTTAAAAGAAGTGTCCTTACTTGCCACAAAGGATGCGTGATTTCAAGTGGAAGTTCACAAAGTTCACCTTATGGATGTCTCCTGGCTTGTCATTGACCCATGATTGTAGTATGGACAGATTGTATGAAGATGTGCATCTATTATCCATCAACCACCCCAGATGGGACTTGAACCCACCTGTGCCTTATCCATTGAGCCACTGGGGCTTGTGTTTCACTATCTATTCATTCACTCCAACGATATCACAACAGCATCATCAGACACTTTTCAAAGTGCCAACCTCCAGCCAAAAAAAAGTGAGGGAATACTGGAATGGACCCTTGTTTATCCAGTCCTCTGGACCTTATCTGATCATTTAACCTCCAAAGGTAAGCTGCCTGTTGAGCTCCAACCAGCTCTTGCATTGGCTAGTGGCAACAAGCTAAAGGAGAAGAGCCCTAGAAAAGAGAAGTCTGATTTCGCAGGTTCCACTCACACTTGATAGTTATTTATACAGTCCTTTGACATTACTAATTCTAGTTGGACGACACGTCTCTCACAAAAGGACACCTCTTTAATATGGACTCCTTCCTTCTCTTTAAATTGGCAAACAGCAATTTAAGCAAAATCTAACATCATGTGCGCTGGTCTCTCCCTGTCCCATAATGTCATTTTTTATATATCAAAAATAAAAAGATTGCCTCAGGGGCGGGTAACAA
This sequence comes from Eleginops maclovinus, assembly GCF_036324505.1. Classification (NCBI taxonomy): domain Eukaryota; kingdom Metazoa; phylum Chordata; class Actinopteri; order Perciformes; family Eleginopidae; genus Eleginops; species Eleginops maclovinus. The sequence goes on along the minus strand of NC_086352.1, from coordinate 34,237,932 downwards.
TCTGAATAGTTTATGAAAAGCTCTCTTATTTGTAATGTCATTTTACCATTTCTTTACACTGGGAATCTCCTTTAAATGTTTAAATGTTCCCGCCCTCTCTAACCTAATTCAACCTCATTCTCAAACAACTCTTTGTGGCATTTAGTGTTTGGTAAAGCCATAACAGAAATATTCAAAAAGATAATATTGTTTTTATTTGACTCTATTATCATCCTTATATAGGCAAATGGAGGGAACAACTCAGCACACCGTTATGCAAAGTGATGGATTTCCAGTATTTTGATTCATCACAAAATGTGATTGTTTGCTTAAACAGTATCTCCGTATCATACATTGTAATTGAACTATGTCTTAACAAGTAATGATGATTTTATGATTGGCTTCACGATGGTTATAAAAGGATGATAATTTTTCTCACTTCAGATTGATTTGTTAATTGCATGGAAGGATGAGCTGTTTTGATTGTATCTATGTTTGATTGTGGGGATCCTAATAAAGAACAATAACGAACACATTCAATTTGAATTAGGAATTCTTACCAAGAACAGAGCCGTACCAAGAACATGTCTTCCTAAAAACATTAACATTTCAACTATCAAGTATGTGAAATAATGCAATTGTGATGATATGTCCCTGTACTACACAGACATGTAGCAGCTGGTAAGTGCTATTTTTCATTTAAACCAGCATCAGAGTCAGAAAAGCAGAATACATTTACAAGAAGTTCTCTTAGCAAGGTCAAAAAATGTATTGACAACTTTTATAGAGCAGCAACATGAACTGTGGGAGGACAGGAGGGGAGGAAATGAACAGTAGAGAGTCTAACTAGAAGAGCATTCACAATGCAATTGTGTCCTTTTCCAGAATATGATATCACTCCTGAAACATATCCTCTTTATATTTTAGGAGTATCACTGGACTCGGGCGGCCAGTCAGAATGTGGGAGTGTGTGTTTGAGACAGAGCGAGAGAAAAACACAGAGGTTAAGGAGTGTCAGGGGCGTAAATCAGAAGCACTGAGACTCAAGCAGCTATGTGTGAAAGCACAACTGTTTGACATCATTTACTCTCAAAAACACAAATCAGAAAGGATGTACAGACAGGGGCCGCTGGCAAACTCGTCACTGACATTGATGCATGGGAACTGAAATGTAGTAACATGAATTTGAAGCAAAACAACAGCAAAACAAACCTGAGCGGACTATCAATAATATCAGCAGATGTTTCAGTTGTCTGCAAGAGGATTTCTCTGTCTGGATTGTGACTGTCAGTCTTAACATTCAACCCTTTTTTTCTGAAGCGGAGGAGCTTTGGCTCGAGAAGATTTCTGAAACAAACAAACTGGCAGCCAATACCACATTCTGTATTATGATCATCTCTCCAATAAACATGTGTCTATGTTGCAGTGTGGAATGCACCTTATTGGTACTCTCGCATCTCATGGAATAAGTTCTGAATATGTGTGATGTGTAATGACTTCAGCATATACACATTTCAGGTTTCAACCTCACCTCTAGATCTGAGCTGAAAATTGTAAACTGACACATTTAGTGGTTCGTTTTAGAGAAAATAACAAGACTACTACTGCTGTTACTACTACCACCATACTACCGCATATGTATACAATCTGATACACAATGAAGTTCAAGTAGTGGCGCAGGGTCAGGGTACAGCAAAGTAACATTTAAAACATCCAAACAAAGACATTAAAAGGTTAAGAACAAAGCTTTAGTATTGTTTTTTTGTAATTGGCAGTTCCCTTTGCAGGGAGGAGGCACCCACCTCTGATGTTGTCTCCTGACCCCTACTGTCTCATAGGAAGTAGACTTAAGAATGGGTTGTGGCCAAACCCCTCGTGGCAGGACGAGGAGGCTGATGTGTACACTTTAACTATGAAATAAATATATTGCACAGTTTGTTACAGCAGTCGAAGAGTGTAACTAAAAACAAATGATAAAATGGTAATAAACTATCTGGGAAGAGTCTTTTTCGACCAATCGCAACACACCATTCCCCTTCATTGTATTGAGTTGGAGGCAGACTGCTGAGAGACTGATAGTGTCAAAATCTAATCATGGAAAACCTGCATGGAACTGAGAGAAATTATGTTTATTTAGTCATTTTGCTGAATTGACCCTTTAATTATTAAAGAAAAGCACATTTGCATCCCCAGATACAGCAAGAACGAGCATATTAATTGCAATAACTAAAACCAAATCCATCGGGCACACTCTGCCTCTCACATTGGAACATTACAAGCACAGCCGATATTAAAAGCTATTCAGAACCTGTGCCCCCTCCCCTTCTGCACACGCACACGCACACACACACACACACACACACACACACACACACACACACACACACACACACACACACACAGCGGCCGCCCTCTAATGGCTGGGCTGAATGTGGAGTCCACCTACACATTTTCCTGACTCATTTGTACTGTTGCTCCTGGCGAGCTGCGCTGAGAGGTGCAGAGTGGGCTACAGCTGCAGTGTGTTCGCAGTCTGTACATGTGTACCTGTCTAAATATGTATGTGCACATGTATTTTTGGCATTAAAATGTAGACAGGCTTGTCTAGTACCGGGTCAGGCAGAAAATACAGAACAATTAAAACTGAAGACGCAACAGATGTGTCATCCCTCTCAGACTTCAGAAGCTCATGGTTACTGTAAAGGCTTTAATGAATTAGCAACAACCTCCTGTCCAAACCCATGTCGGCCAAGGGGTTTTGAGCACTTAAAACTCCCCCCTTTCTCTGGTGTTCTGTTATAACTGCTCTTTCATTAACACAAATAAAACATGAATCATCACCACATTTGATCTAACACCCTTTAAGCTGTGAACAGTGTCTCTGACTACTGGTTTACATGAATAACTGCAGGGAATATACTAGGAATAGAGACTGAAAATGTATTCCAAAATCAACATTAGGTTGATTTGTGGGTCGGTTCTCTCTGATGGATGACCTTAATCTCATTTGTTTAGTATGGCGGCCATTTTTGACCGGGAACATCATAGGTGTTACAAAGTTGACTAAACCACTAAAAATTGAATCAATGTGGTGATCAGCAATGTTCAAATGCCTACTTTCGGGAGGATATCATAAGGCCTTCAGATGTTAAACACAATATTTGTGATTGATGGAAGCAGTAAATCAGTCAGATCAGACCTGAACACGACAGGAGGGGAACAATCTAAAAGTCCAAACCTTATGCCCCTTTCAACCAAACCTGTTCCAGGGCCGGTTCCGGGCTAAAGCCTGTTTTTTATTATAGCAGCTATCGGATGGAATCAATACATGGGCTACACAGGTTGCAATGTCAGACTATCACAAGAGAAATAAGCCGGTAAAATATCACTTCAGAAAATGGATGATGCCACAATATGATGGCAACAAGTCGTCAAGAAAGTCAGATTAGCTTTGGTTGCTATGCTAACATCAACCATTTAATACAAGAGAAACTTTCATAACAGCTGTGTTGTGACGCCAAACAGCGTCAATTCAGACTGAAACATGGCCGGCAAATGCCGCTGAACCACATTAATGAACAATGAACCACGGCGCTTCGTATGATTAAAAGCAACATGAGCATCGGCTAAAAAGAAGAATCCGTTTGGAACGAGAAGAGCACTAGCATGGAGCCAGAACTGGAACTGGTTTGGTGGAAAAGGAGCATTAGAGAAGTTCAGACACCCTTGAGCAGTTCTACGATTGCAGTGCTGATAACTGGCCGCTCTACAGTATCTAACCCTTCAGATTACCACAACTCCACAACCCAACAATCCACTGTGGAGCAGGTGGCAGTATGTGGGGGATAAGCAAAGTATAAGGCTGTAAATGCTGCTCTTACCATCAGTCATACATCAGTATTCAACAAAATGCTAACAGTCATATTACCCCATCACACCCGCCCAGACAAAGGCCGCCGTGAACCTCAAACGACTTTCAGAGAGTCTGATAAATGACTTGATCGGTTAGTGTTTACCACGAACAGAACCAGGCTCAGGCCACTTCCTGCCCCCCCCCCGTGCAGTGGCTGCCCTCCTCACATACTAATGATGGTTCAGTCTTGACACTGACGCTGAGCATGGCCTAAAATTATCATCCTGATTATTGTGCAGGGGTATGCTGTTAGAAATAGAGCCACGGCTGTTTTCACACACAGATCCTTGCCAGCAGGCATTGGTGACAAGACAGACGTGGCCTTCATTAAAAGCTGTGTGCTGTATTTGAGCTCCCACTATGCTGTGGCTCAATCTGAAGGTTGGTGGTTCGATACTCAACCCTTGCAGTCAACCATGTAGCCTTGGGCAAGATACTTCATTGTGAGAGTGTGTGAATGTTACTGTCTCTGAGGAGGTGGCACCTTTTATGGCCTCTGCCTCTATGAATGTGTGTGTGAATGGGTGGATGGCAGCAGACTTGTTTATGTTAAAGCTCTTTGATGGGTCACAAATCCTCGAAAAGCGTGTTCAAATCTTGTTTTCTGATTCTGTTTTGTGGGTGACCTGCATCTTTTTGGAATCCCTGGTTTTCTTTAACAATCAAGCCAACCCAAATATGTGTATATCTTCATTCAACTGATCAACGTTTTACCTTGCTGAGATATCTTCTTTTAAAAGTTACTATCTCATTTTATTTGTAATTTTTTAAAATTATTTTTCACCTCCTGTGAGTCTGTAGTCTCCTGTTGTTTCACTCTCACTCTGTTGCTGCTTTAACTTTAATAAATGAAGGTCCATCTTATCTTATCTTTTCTTATCAACCAGTGTTGGGCAAGTTACTTCAAAAACTTCATACAGACCACATTATTTATTACTGTCTTTTTTTAATTAATATGTTACATTACATCAGTACTGTCTCTGAACTGTAATGCAATACACTACTCTTGAGTTACTTTCACCAAAATAACCACAAAAGTATGGCTTTAAATGCTAAAATGTAGTTTATTGTAGCTGATTATACATTCAGTGAAGGGCGATGTGGTTTAGCATAAAAACTGTGTAGGCCCTTAAGGCTACGAACAGCTTATAATAGGCGCAGTGAAGGCTCATGGTCAATCCAATATGTATCAATCACCGTCAGAATCACAAAAGCCAGGACAGCATGCTTTATCCAACTCTTTGGTAAATGTCTTTCTATCTGGCAGTACATGCTGCAAATTAAGAAGAAAACTAGACATTAAACTCATGCTCCGTTTAAGTGGGCTGAATAATATGTGATACGGTAACATGACGTCTCTGTGTGTTATTAATCACATGTTAGTGGAGCCTCTGCACGGCCCTGTAACCTGCTGTATATGAACGAGTCTCTATTCAACGTTAGCTCACCTTGTCATTGGTGTGTTAACGGGGATTTGGCTGACAAGCTTTCTAAAAGCCGGCGATTCCACAGAGGACAGAGGCTGCAGATCTTCAACACTCTGCCACGAGTCTCTCAACTTCTCGGGGTTCAAGCAGCAGACCCAGAGAAAGTGACCTTCTGTTGCTTTGGCCTGCGCGCACTCCTGTCTTTCTCTTTTCTCTGAGCTGCAGCTCTGCATTGTGAATCTGTTCCTGCAGCCCTCTTAACCAATAGTAAACAGGCTTACTGAGTTACTATTCTACCTGCACCATTATTTCTCTGGTGTTGGAATGTCTCGCGATGTTTGTGAATTCTTAGAAACAAAACACCAAATCATTTCGGGTTAGAATGTGTTGTAACTGCGTTACTGAGAATTGTAACGGGTATTATATTACCCAGGTTTCAGAAGTAATGCGTTATATTACTTACAGAAAAAAGTAATACATTTCTGTAACTCTGTTACTTTTGTAACGCGTTACACCCAACACTGACTATGATCTGATAGACCTGTTATCAGATTGTTTAAGGTTTTTTTCCTTTCCTGAAATAAAGATCAGACACAGTTTTATGTTTCCTCTCAGTTGTTGGTATTTGCAGTCATGTAAGCTCAATTGGCTTAATGCCAACCTTGCATAAGAGAAGAAAAACACCTTCAACCAACAAATACTTTGCCATATTGAGAAGAACTCTACACCTCTTAGCCAGCTCAATCCATACCGGCATACTCATGATAAGTGAGGATCTTGTGAATTTTAGAATGATTTATTGTAGCCTAAAAAGGAGACGTATTCCCACTCATCTGAAAGACTTGTACTGTCTTCCTTTTTATTAACAAGTTTGGAGCCACCTCCGCAGGTCTTCATCTGGTGGACGCGCAGAGCTTTCCTCCAACAACTACAGCATACTATCAAAACGCCCCCCCCCCCGACCGGAGCGGATGGCATGAGGAATAATGGCCTGTGGTGAAATGAGGCAGAAGAAGAGCTTTTCACCGGTCATGACCCGCAGGCAGTAAAACAGTTTTGAAAGAGTTGTGGGCAGACAGCTGGCTGCATAAAGCCATCCCATCAGCCGCAGTGCTGGAGTAGGATAATGGTGTTCCACTCTTTACAAAGGAAACGGTCTGATGTTCAATGATTATGAAGTGATGGAAAAAAGTGAAACATCGGACTTTAGAGGAAGTAGAAAGAGTCCGCTCGGTTAACTTTGGGTACTCTGAAGACCTTTTCAAGACTCAACCAGTAATACATTACCACATTATACATGCCATTCATCCATTAAAATCATACTATGCACAATTTTTGACATATTTTTGACATATCAAAGGTTTAAATAATCGAAAGGTTTACGAAACCACACACGATTTTGGACAAATCACTTACTAAACCAAGGCGATTGCCTGTTCTACGTTCTGGGGCATTTGAGTTCTTCCTTCATCTTTCATCTGTCTAAAACTATCTATAACAGAGGTGGCCAATTCTCTATGTGTTAGGGGCCATATGGAGAGAATATTTAGTCCTGGGTCATTAGCTTTTATGTAACTAAGAGACAGAGGAGAAGAGTTATTGAATGAGGGAGTTTAAGAACTTTTAGTTGCACATTAAAGTACGAGTGAGGCACTGTAGATCTTATAAAGCTAGAGCAAGCTTAAAACCTCAAGTGTAGCATACAGACCGGATGTATGTGGAACACAGTGGCTCTGTCTTACATTTAAAAAAAATGGAATAGTACTTGCTTCCTATGTCATGAAATGACAACTGAGCAAGTACAAATGTTTAAAAAGCTCTCCAAAAGCTACTGTGAGCTTAATCTAGAGACCATGCAGCATGAAATAATACATGGCCCAGAACAAATTGGGTAGTAAAATGTAGTGTATATAAGAACAATATATATATATATATTGGAAGGACCAATGGCCCCTTACGTCCTACACCCCTACATTATGCGGCCTGATTCAGACAACCATTTTTTACACACCTGACGTGAGGCCTAATTTAGCCAGGGGTGTGAAGCGGTGTGTGTGTGTGTGTGTGTGTGTGTGTGTGTGTGTGTGTGTGTGTGTGTGTGTGTGTGTATGTGTGTGTGTGTGTGAAAGGAGTAGCAATGGCGCCCCTGGCCCTGGATTCAATTGTTTTCTCATGTGTTTTGAACAACTGCCTTAATCAACACAATTTTCATGTATCAGCGTCTCTTATTAAAGAGAATGAATTTCTTTTGTTCATTTGTGGAATATGAATAATGGGAAGAAATAATCTTTTTCAAGTTTATTACTGAAGTAACAAGTCATCATGCTGAGATGGGCCAAAGTCTGGCTTTCATTTAGCAGCATGCAGCCTGGCTCAGAGCCACGGCCTGCCTGTTTAACAACATTAGCTGGAGGAATCCAGATGTTGGAACACTAAGTTCTCCAACAGCATAAAGTCGCTCATGTGAAATGCTGGACCGTTGGCTTCTTGGCCGTGCTGACCCCTCAGCCCTGTAACCTTGAAACAGTCAATTTACTTTTAATGCCTCCTCATCTCCAGCCCCCTCTAATGAGCTCTTTAAACCAAATTCTCAGTTAGACCGTCGTTATGATTCTGTCGAGAGGCTGATCATAGAAACTAACAATAGGTACAGTTACTTGCAAAGCTCCTCCAAATGTGGCAAAGAGATGCTGCCTTCTCTGCCCCAATGCCTAATCAATGCATGCATTTAGTATCCCACAATCCACTGCTTATGTTTTTTCAAAGGTTCACAGTTGCTGCAGTGTCGATATGGCAATGAAAATATTAAGTCCCAGGCTCCTTCAACAATGCAACATAAATATATAAGACATAAAACAATGAAAATGGTGCAAAAAGAAACAGAATGGAAATAAAATAGTACACGAGCATGTTGCAAGTAACACATGTGCAAGTAAATGTGAAAGAAGTTAACTACAAACATGTAAAATACAATAGGAAATGTAAAATGAACTACTGTGCAGGAATAACATAATGTTTATTGTAAGTCTAAACAAATTGTGAGATGCTTAATGCTGCCTTCAAGTATCTTCAAATCACAAAGTATCATGTGTTCACCAGTCAATGGCAAATAGTTCACTTGACGAGATCTAATGCAAGAGTAATAATCTGTTTCAGATTATGGAAGCCAGATATAAACTTCAGTTTGTTCTTGTTATAATGAACATTTAAAGGTTTCCCAGAAAAGGAACACTGATAATGAGAACAGAAAATTCACACTAAAAGTGAGTTCACTGCAGCAGCTGCCTGACCAATGAACTCTTGGATCAGCGCCTCCATCTGGCAGTCACACCTTGCTGGCTTGAATGCCTGGGTTACAGACAGAGGTGGGAGAAGTACTCAGATCTTGTACTTGAGTAAAAGTAGAAGTACTCAGATCTTGTACTCAGATCTTGTACTTGAGTAAAAGTAGAAGTACTCAGATCTTGTACTTGAGTAAAAGTAGAAGTACTCAGATCTTGTACTTGAGTAAAAGTAGAAGTACTCAGATCTTGTACTTGAATAAAAGTAGAAGTACTCAGGTCTTGTACTTGAGTAAAGTAGAAGTACTCAGATCTTGTACTTGAGTAACAGTAGAAGTACTCAGATCTTGTACTTGAGTAAAAGTAGAAGTACTCAGATCTTGTACTCAGATCTTGTACTTGAGTAAAAGTAGAAGTACTCAGATCTTGTACTTGAGTAAAAGTAGAAGTACTCAGATCTTGTACTTGAGTAAAAGTAGAAGTACTCAGATCTTGTACTCAGATCTTGTACTTGAGTAAAAGTATAAGTACTCAGATCTTGTACTTGAGTAAAAGTAGAAATACTCAGATCTTGTACTTGAGTAACAGTAGAAGTACTCAGATCTTGTACTTGAGTAAAAGTAGAAGTACTCAGGTCTTGTACTTGAGTAAAGTAGAAGTACTCAGATCTTGTACTTGAGTAACAGTAGAAGTACTCAGATCTTGTACTTGAGTAAAGTAGAAGTACTCAGATCTTGTACTTGAGTAAAAGTAGAAGTACTCAGATCTTGTACTCAGATCTTGTACTTGAGTAAAGTAGAAGTACTCAGATCTTGTACTTGAGTAAAGTAGAAGTACTCAGATCTTGTATTTGAGTAAAAGTAGAAGTACTCAGATCTTGTACTCAGATCTTGTACTTGAGTAAAGTAGAAGTACTCAGATCTTGTAATTGAGTAAAAGTAGAAGTACTCAGATCTTGTACTTGAGTAACAGTAGAAGTACTCAGATCTTGTACTTGAGTAAAGTAGAAGTACTCAGATCTTGTACTTGAGTAACAGTAGAAGTACTCAGATCTTGTACTTGAGTAAAGTAGAAGTACTCAGATCTTGTACTTGAGTAAAAGTAGAAGTACTCAGATCTTGTACTTGAGTAACAGTAGAAGTACTCAGATCTTGTACTTGAGTAAAGTAGAAGTACTCAGGTCTTGTACTTGAGTAAAGTAGAAGTACTCAGATCTTGTACTTGAGTAAAGTAGAAGTACTCAGATCTTGTACTTGAGTAAAGTAGAAGTACTCAGATCTTGTACTTGAGTAAAGTAGAAGTACTCAGGTCTTGTACTTGAGTAAAGTAGAAGTACTCAGATCTTGTACTTGAGTAAAGTAGAAGTACTCAGTCTTGTACTTGAGTAAAGTAGAAGTACTCAGATCTTGTACTTGAGTAAAAGTAGAAGTACTCAGATCTTGTACTTGAGTAACAGTAGAAGTACTCAGGTCTTGTACTTGAGTAAAGTAGAAGTACTCAGATCTTGTACTTGAGTAAAGTAGAAGTACTCAGATCTTGTACTTGAGTAAAGTAGAAGTACTCAGATCTTGTACTTGAGTAAAGTAGAAGTACTCAGATCTTGTACTTGAGTAAAGTAGAAGTACTCAGATCTTGTACTTGAGTAAAGTAGAAGTACTCAGATCTTGTACTTGAGTAAAAGTAGAAGTACTCAGATCTTGTACTTGAGTAACAGTAGAAGTACTCAGATCTTGTACTTGAGTAAAGTAGAAGTACTCAGGTCTTGTACTTGAGTAAAGTAGAAGTACTCAGATCTTGTACTTGAGTAAAGTAGAAGTACTCAGATCTTGTACTTGAGTAAAGTAGAAGTACTCAGATCTTGTACTTGAGTAAAGTAGAAGTACTCAGGTCTTGTACTTGAGTAAAGTAGAAGTACTCAGATCTTGTACTTGAGTAAAAGTAGAAGTACTCAGGTCTTGTACTTGAGTAACAGTAGAAGTACTCGGATCTTGTACTTGAGTAAAAGTAGAAGTACTCAGATCTTGTACTTGAGTAACAGTAGAAGTACTCAGGTCTTGTACTTGAGTAACAGTAGAAGTACTCGGATCTTGTACTTGAGTAAAGTAGAAGTACTCAGATCTTGTACTTGAATAAAGTAGAAGTACTCAGATCTTGTACTTGAGTAAAGTAGAAGTACTCAGTTCTTGTACTTGAGTAAAGTAGAAGTACTCAGATCTTGTACTTGAGTAAAGTAGAAGTACTCAGATCTTGTACTTGAGTAAAAGTAGAAGTACTCAGATCTTGTACTTGAGTAAAGTAGAAGTACTCAGGTCTTGTACTTGAGTAACAGTAGAAGTACTCAGATCTTGTACTTGAGTAAAGTAGAAGTACTCCGATCTTGTACTTGAGTAACAGTAGAAGTACTCAGATCTTGTACTTGAGTAAAGTAGAAGTACTCAGGTCTTGTACTTGAGTAACAGTAGAAGTACTCAGATCTTGTACTTGAGTAAAGTAGAAGTACTCCGATCTTGTACTTGAGTAACAGTAGAAGTACTCAGATCTTGTACTTGAGTAAAGTAGAAGTACTCAGGTCTTGTACTTGAGTAAAAGTAGAAGTACTCAGATCTTGTACTTGAGTAACAGTAGAAGTACTCAGATCTTGTACTTGAGTAAAGTAGAAGTACTCAGGTCTTGTACTTGAGTAAAGTAGAAGTACTCAGATCTTGTACTTGAGTAAAGTAGAAGTACTCAGATCTTGTACTTGAGTAAAGTAGAAGTACTCAGGTCTTGTACTTGAGTAAAGTAAGAAATACTCGAATCTTGTACTTGAGTAAAAGTAGAAGTACTCAGATCTTGTACTTGAGTAACAGTAGAAGTACTCGGATCTTGTACTTGAGTAAAGTAGAAGTACTCAGATCTTGTACTTGAGTAAAGTAGAAGTACTCAGTTCTTGTACTTGAGTAAAGTAGAAGTACTCAGATCTTGTACTTGAGTAAAGTAGAAGTACTCAGATCTTGTACTTGAGTAAAAGTAGAAGTACTCAGATCTTGTACTTGAGTAAAGTAGAAGTACTCAGGTCTTGTACTTGAGTAACAGTAGAAGTACTCAAGTCTTGTACTTGAGTAAAGTAGAAGTACCACAGTGTAGGAATACTCTGTTACAGTAAAAGTCCTGCATTCTAAATGTTCCTCCAGTGAAAGTAGAAAGTACTCTCATCTAAATGTACTTAAAGTAGAGACAGTAAAAGTAGTCATTGTTTGATTGGTCCATTTCAGAATAATATCTCTGATATTTCTCATCATTAATCCAAATCTGTAAAGTAACTAAAGGGATTGAATAAATATAGTGGCGTAAAAGATTAACCTCATTTACCTTTGAATTGGGAGTAGAAGTACAAAGTAGTGAAAGACCCTCAAAATTGTACTTAAGTACAGTACTTATCTAGTAAATGTACTTTACACCACTGCTTACAGTCAAACAGTGCCAACATGCTGTCTTATTGAATTTGTAGTAATGGATAGGGTTAGGGTCCAGAAGCATTTGAATCCACTAGTATATCCAACTGTTGAATCTGCATCTCTTAGAACCCTTCTCTTATCCACTTAGTGCCAACTTTAGACAACCCAAGCTTAATGTATTTTTGTGGGCGGAGAAGGCAAACACAAAATCACACTCAGTTTTGGTGCCAAACTAACTAATGTTCACAACCTACACAACATTAACACAAAATATTTGTATTCCTTTCTGAGGACATGAATTCTCTTAAACTATTGTGTGTGTCAGCTTCTGTCACGTTTTTCTTGTGGAGTATAATGGACTTGCGCAACCCTGATTAGCAAAATACCAAAAAGTGTTCCGGGAATCATTAAAGAAATGCTAGCGCTTGCTGACTATTCAACACCTCCAGAACATGCTCAAAAGACTTCAGGTCCTGATTCCAAACGGATTGTAATGTTAAACTTTAGATGTCATAAACAATAAGGAGGCATGTAGGGATTTGGCATTTGAACGCAAGGGTCACCCGTTCACGTCCCCAGTCGGACTGGAGAGGTGTCAGTTCTCCTCCTGGTCTTTGACCATTTTTCTGTCCGCCGTTATTACACGGCTGTGAATACCAAACCCCCTGTAACACGGAGCTTGAACCCCCCTGTGGCCCTCCTTCAAAAGAATAAATCTATGATGCAATTCCTGTAAAATACTAAGCTACTGTGCTGTTACTTGGGCCAAAGTTAACACAGATTTTTCAGTAGTGTAATAAAGTAAGTTACTAAAAGAAATTCAAACAAATATTACGAAATACAATAAAAACAGCATAAATAGTGTATTCAAGTCATGGACACAAACTCTGTACTAATTCAAACACCAATAATGATATTAAAATCTCCTTCTTCCTGCATTAAATGTGCCCCTCTCATTAAATGATTGGCCCCATCACGCCCACCCCCCAATACATTTGTCTAAAACCACCACTGCCCCCTGACCAATCTCCCTCACACACGGACACGTGTACAAACACACAGACACACACACACTCTCAGCTGGGACATACAGTAAGCGTCTACAGTTGTGCAATGGCACTACTTGCTTCCCCATAAGAAATGAAATGATTTCACAAAGTGTGTGTGTGTGTGTGTGTGTGTGTGTGTGTGTGTGTGTGTGTGTGTGTGTGTGTGTGTGTGTGTGTGTGTGTTTTCAGTATTTATAATGAGCTGCAGTTATCTGCATGTGTCCTGCACCATATGTCTCCTGTGTATGGCCGCTTTGTTTTAGCTCTCTGCAGTAACAGGCAAAGACACACCATTCCAGATATGATAGTGTATAAAAAGTGACATCATCTCTCTGCTGAAACTAAGACCCACTGAAACCATTCCAGGAGAGAGGAAACAAGGACATGTGATATTAGACAAATGAGACTTCCTTTAAGTAAAGCTTCACATGAAACAACGTCTGTTCCCGAATATGCTGACACAGCTGGATCTGCCGGCATCTGTCGTTACTGTTATATTCACACATAAACAATGTCTGTCACTGCCTGTACTCTTTTGGACCCCCAACACGGTGATCATGGAGCCTGAAGCATCTTATTACACGGCCACATACTAAACAAACTAACAACTGACTGTGACGAGAAATGCGTTTCATGAAAGTTACAGTGCTTATTAAGCAATTTAAAACGTATGCCATAAGTTCCTAAAGGGCTTTGTTTTGAACGTTCAGCTCTATATTAATCAAAAGAAATATGAACGTTACTTTTTTACTGAAATGATCAAATAATATCAACATTTCTCAGTGTTTACTGTTTACTCAATTGTGTGGGGTTTCTTAAACTTTTTAGAAAGAAAGAAAGATGGACCTTTATTAATCCTCCGGAGGGGAAATTCAGTTTTCCACTGTTTTTTTTGTTTTACACTTACATACAATACACACATATATGCACATATGCACCTGCATTTTGGGAGGATCTAGAGTGGAGAGGGAGACAGTCTAGTACTGAGCTCCTCTCCAGTACCAGTCCCCACTCCGTATTTATTGGTCTGATCGGGTAATGAACCGGCGTCCCTTCGGGCCAAAGTCTTCTGTTGATTTATCTGATGTCCAGCACTCCGTCTTTTAACGTATTTTCCAATTTAGGTTAATTAGGTGTGGTGAAAGACTACCAGTTTGTAACTCATGAAGTCATCAAAGAAGAAGTTACCAGGTGTATTAATTACAGATTGTGGGGAAAGATACCTTGAATTGCTCCCAAAGACATGACGAGAGGTTTTGAAGTGTATGTTAGTTGCGTTGGATAAAGGCTTCAGTCAAGTAATGTCATTTAAGATTGACACCATATTTATGCAAAGGCCATATTTGATATGACAGGAGTGTTTAAGACAGAGGAGAGCAAAACTGCAGCATGCTTTGTGGTTCTTAAGTCTAATGCTGTAGGAGGACTGGCCTACTGCAGGCGACATGTGAGGGGAAGGAACTCTTCATCAACACATTTTAGGGATACAATATCTACAAAGAGGCTCTCTATCTTCCCGCAGGTCAGGAAAAGTAAATGTTTCATATACAATATCCATTAATTATGATTAATGATAATGGTCACTCTCTGGAGGTTATTTTTTTCTGATGATGGTGGCTAACCCTGCATGGAAACACCTTTGCCATCCTAACATATTATACAGACACACTATAGGGAATGAGCAGAGTCGTCCTTACCTCCATCATAGAGCAGGCATCGAGGCCTTTGTGGGGCTACACATTATCAACCACCTCAAGGTGGTTGGCAGCATATTAATTATAACTATGAAAAAGAGAGTTTCAAAGCTCTCTTTCTCCTAGTTAGAATTAATCTGTTGCCGTACACTTTGAGTTTGGTTGTGCTGTCCTTGGAATAAAACTCTCAAATTGGAATTTGTGAAACAAACTTTTTTACTGAGGAAGACTAAGCCACAGCCTATGCATTAACATGCAATGAATGAGGAGGCTTCAGCTTTGAATGAAGTGCTAATGTTAGTCTTAACACAAGATAAGTCTGTTTAAATGGTTGATTACCTCCATCCCTGACCACCAAACCCAGAAAATACTTAGCATTTGATCATCTCTAGTTCACTCGTTATCAAAGTCAGTGGTTGTTTGAAGATGTTTTGTGTTTGGAAGTCTTAAATAAGGTCTGTGGTTCATGTAAACGTTATGGTGAAAAGATAGGATATATCATAGTTCAGTAAATCCAACATTTGGGAATGTCTGAACCTTCTATGTGTCATCAAAACGGCGGTTGCTAACAAGTGACAAAATCAGACGATTAAACGTCATCACGCCATCAGTAGTCCACCTTTAGCTTAGTGGTGGTGATGCACATCTATGTGACCGTGATGCAGATCAGTAGTGGCGTTTGTATTTGGCGATTATCCTGCTCAACAAAACGTCTGATAAACGTGCGTTTGCCACAAAGCTTATTTTCTGCAATGTACCAAAATCCAAAGGTAAAGTCCCATTGCTCTTTGTTGTGGGAGCCCTTAACTATGCTAAATTCTGTATCTGCCTGTAAAAAAATGCGTCCACACTGCACCACTCTATTGTGGTTATACACTGACTGAAAACCAAACCATCAGACTGCAACAACATCCCACTATGTGTTTTGGCGGTCCGGGTTTGTTCCAAATTGGCGTAAAAAAGATTTTAACCTGCCTTTCATTTCTTTCTCTCACTCCTTGTATGTATGTCACTCTATCACTCTCTGAACATCCTGCTGTCTCTCTCACTGTCTTTGACCTGCCCCCCCCCCCCCCCCCGCCTCTCGCTGCTGTCCTGAGAGATCAGTGAGGGATGAGGTGTGGGCCTCTGCGTCAGAGAATCATTATAGACCTGCTGAAATTTAATCTAGCACACAGCATGTCCACACTGATGCAAAGACGAAAAGATGTGCACACACATCCAGAACATATTTCAAGAGGCTCTCCTATGCTTTCTTTCCCTTTCCTGTCATATGTTCTATACGTGTTTGTGTGCATGTAAAGGGTCTGCAAAGGCTTAAATCCCTGTGTTCCCTCCAGAGGAAATTTCCACACACATTAAACATTGTTTAACACAAGCAACACACACCCACGCACGCACGCACGCACGCACAATATGTTCTGATCTTCACATCAGAAAACAAACACACAAAGCATTCATTTCTTGTGGTGCATGTTTCCAGAGTGGTGAAGGTGTTGATGGACAGTGTGCGGAGGCAGGGGATTCGGCTACATATGGCTCGGATAAAGTGACTTGCGTAAGTCATTGCTAATGTAACAGCTTCTTTGTAGTCTGGCTGCTGGTACTCATAAAAACTGTCCGGGAGCGAAGGCAGCAAGGCCTGATTTACACCAAGAGCCACTCACTGGTCAAAGTGTCAAAGTTTCACCCCTTTAATGAGGGAATGCCTCTGTTCACTGGTATGCACCTTTGTGTGTGTGTGTGTGTGTGTGTGTGTGTGTGTGTGTGTGTGTGTGTGTGTGTGTGTGTGTGTGTGTGTGTGTGTGTGTGTGTGTGTGTGTGTGTGTGTTGCGATAAATGATTTCCCCATGGAAAAACTAAGTATGCAGGGACACATCCAATAAAATGAACACAAAAGCAACAGTAAAACTTGATGTCGGTGTGCCCGCGGTGATTATCAGTGTGACGTATTGATCCATAAAGTTCAGCAGATTCGCTCAAACTGTTGTTGTTGTGAGTCTAGGGCTGTGTCCTTGTGTTGAAGTGCTGGCCTTCAGGCTGCCATGTTTACCAGACAACATATCTGTGATCAATACTAAGCTACTGTGTTGGGCCTGATGAACCCGGCCAGAGAGTCCCACCAAACAGCTCGATATCATTGAGCTCTGACTGTCTGTCTGCTTAACTGCAGCTGCCGGCCTGCATCTCAAATATGTTTCCATGTGACACTCAGTTGAGTGTATGGGACTTTTTGTCTTCTTTTGTGCACAAAGACTTGTTTATTACCTCACCTTTAAGGCAACACCAACATTACATATTCTATGAGATATATTCTTCTAAAGTGTTGAGAAAAAGTGTATTAAAGATAATAAGCAATTTATTATATGGATTCAAACACATTTATAAAGACTGAAGTTAAAATGAATGAGCAGCATTTGCATATATGACCTACATACCTTCACACATACTGTATATGCACACGTGAACACTGGCCTGGGGTTATGTCCACATCAGTGGCGGCTGGTGGTTAAAATAAAGTATGAAGCACAAGGTTGCGGACAGGGGACATGCCCCACCGTAGGACATTTTTAAAATTAAACCCTTAAATGGTGACTTCTGGTGAATTTTGGAGAAACAAATTGAGACTTATAAATTATGAGATTAACTTTCAACAGATTGAAGGTATCACATATTACTGCATTCAAGCATTACATGACCATGACCGGTCCTACTGATAATTGTCAAATGGCTGTGGAAAATACTGGAATTTTCACTTGGGATTTGGGGGACATAAACAGTAGCCTATTACATTCTCCTGCCTCAGCAGTACCCAAACAAACTAAAGATTGTATTAAATTAATTAAATGTATTGCCAACTGGGATTATTCAATAAGAAAACTAAACCGGGAGAGACCAAAGTAACAATAAGTAACAACAGGCAAATACCTATGTTGAGTGGAATATACCCGACCTACCACAAAGCAAAAGTCAAACAACAGAAATAATTATCATACTACAACACGTAGAAGAAATGTCCTCCTTCAATTCAGATATTTACAAACTATTTATAATTAAACAAGTAGTATTTAGGTATATTATTGCTGTAATGTGAAACATCCTAACACTTAGTTGCAACACCCAACAGTTTCAAAGGGCAGAAACACTAGGGCTTTTCTTTCCTTAGCAACCGTTGCCACTAGTAAACAAAACCCAACTAAGCAAGTCACGTTTGAAAGGAAATCGGTTGATTGGAACATTATCTTATAACTTAGCCTACTTTATGGTAGTTTAAAGCGATGTTCTAGCCCAGCGGTTCCCACACTTTTTTTGCAGCGCACCCCCTTCTACGTCCCAACCGGGTTGACGCACCCCCCCCCCAAAAAAAACAAAACAAACCGCAACAAAGCTTTGTTTTATCGCCATATAAATAACTTTGTCCTGAGACGTTCCACTTGACAGTTTCCCTGATTTCAGCCAGTTAATCATATTTGAAAGAATGAATGAAACGAGTTGGCGCGCATATATCCTAGCCTACAGTGAGGAGGGTCCTACACCATGGAAGCTAATTAGAAAGGGAAAGTTTTCTTCATCAAACTGGCAATATGAAAACACAGTTCCATGGTAATGTGTTGGCAAAAGACAGCGGCTGTCTTCGTCTAAGTTTCTATCAAAAACTAATAAATGATAGTTTTTTGATTTAAAATAAAAGGGATTACAAAGGAAATGTTTGTTGTTCCTGTTTTTATTGTAGCCTATGGAAAAATGCCACTTAAAAAACAACACTGTGTAATAGTTTTACACCAGACCACCATTACATGTTTCATCTCCCGCACCCCCTGATGGCAGCTCGCGCACCCCACCACACTTTGGGAATCCCTGATCTAGCCAATAAATACAATTTGGCTCTCTTGTTGCTGTAGTTTTAAGTTTATAACCTCAGCCGCACGTTTTCTATAAACACGTTTTCTTTCTGTTTTAGATTAGTCAGATGCCAGCTAGCTAACTAGCTAGCTTGCTACTGAACCCAATGACGACATCCATGGATTTTAAAGCATTTTGAAAGAAATAATAAACGTAGACCAGATCTATAACGTTACAGAAGCAAGTGTGTATCTGGTTTCTAACAGTCACGTTACCCTTACAAGCTCTCGTTAAAAGAATGGAACTTAGCCTACTTTACAATGAAACTCTCCCTCTCTTACTCATTAGAGCCAATCCTGTTAATCCTGTCGACCACGACGTTGAAATTTGCTGAAAGCAAGGCTTTTTCGGAAATCTGAAGTTTATGTTGTACTCTCTTTAAACGTTAGCACAGCAAAGCACTAACACGGACACACAGAATACTGTGCAGAGTTGGTGGTGATGAATATTGTTATTTGTCAGACCTACTGTCAATCATCTTTACATGAACGCGCAAGGACGCGCACATTTGATTCAAAGCGGTGAAGCGGCGCTTAACGACAGCGCCTCAAAAGGTGAATTGACCAATAACATTTTTTGATATCGTCCCATTGACCGCCAGCCAATGGCTTAACATCTTGAAGCGGCGCTTAATTGTGTGACGCCAAGTTTGGCCTGTGAGAGCCACTGTTTGTACAGTTTACTTTGTCAGTTTGTCTATGCAATACACTACAGTCAACAAGTAATATTGTTAAATATAAAAACACGTCCACGTACGTTAATCGATTTGTTAATTTTTTTAAAACACGTCCACGTCTTTTAAGTTGGACGCTTTGCTCAAGTATGCATCACCACAGCACACACACACACAACACACACACACACACACACACACACACACCACACACACACACCACACACACACAGATACTAAACACAACACAACCATACACACGTCAACACACACATGGACACACATTTAGTATATACAACATCAAATAAATAGTACAAGTTCAATCCAACGATGTATCTGTATAGAAGATATCAGCATATGTGGCAATGCATAACTTACATCGTGTCTCAATATAAGAATATCAAAAGTAAACAGTAATAATATAAAAGGAAATATTTACAAAAAAGTTGATTTGAATGTAAAATAAGACATATTGGAATACATGAGTACTTAAACTTTACACTGTTGAATAATTAAAAACGCAAAAGCAAAATACACCGATCTATATATTATAGAGCTGGCGATGAGGTATATCCACAATGGCATGCAATTTATTGTCATATGATTTTTTTTTATTAACAATTAAATTCAGATTTTTAAACAATGCAAATAGAACCTAAACTTGTGATTGATTACAACCGGTTGAGTTTGCAGCCTGTGGTATAAAACTGTCTCTGAGTCATGGTTTATTGTAAGATTGGTCACCTTCCAACGAAAGGATAGAACTATTTTGCTGTGAAAGGGCCTTTAAATAACCTTCGGTTCATAAAAACTGGTGTAAGGCCCCATGGACCAACCCCCTCCCATGGAAAATCCTATGCAGGTTTGGATACCCCTCTGTGAGTCTTGGTGCTTATGAGGCGGTCTTGGCCCCAGTGCGGGGTAAGACTCCAGCTTTGACATTGTCAGATACTCCTCTGTCACCTTATTGAACGAGTATCCTATCAATTAGAACCTTCCGCACCTCTCTAGAATAAAGGGCCCCCAGAGCCGTGCTGGCAGCCTGGGTGTTTTCCTTCCACACTCACTGAGTTTTACCAGAACTGGAAGCTTAGCAATTCCTCCTCGTCGTGCCCTCAGTGATTTTGTTTGCATCTTCTGTCCACAATCTCTATAAAAAGATTGCATTTTAGCTGACTTTGGACGTTCCTGTTGTCCCGTCACCAGATCGGCCCCTGACCACACTATAGCCGTCTACGGCCGTTGTGAAGCCATGACGCGTCAGCAAACTTGATATGTGTTGAGCTGTGTGTGGCACGCATCGTCGCGGAAAGGGAGTAGAGGAGGCTTGAGACAACCCTAGGCTCTCGTGTTTAGGTCAAGTGGGGAGTGATTTCCCACCGCCCCGCCGGGGCTGCCCTTAGGAACCATGATCCAGTCACAGAGGGGGGCTGTTGAGCCCAAAGGGCCCTGACTTTTGATACTTGGGGGGCACAATGGTTTAATGCTGAACGTATCAAAGAACACATTCCACATAAGTTTCCTCTGGGTCCAGGGGAAGGGGAGTTGGAGGTGAGGAGATGGCATCATCCGTGGACCTGTTCTCTGTACAAACTGCAGGGGGGGCCAGTGGTCAGGGAGGAGGAGTGATAAAAGTTTTACTAACCGCTCAAAAACACTTTAGATATGGATTATGCACTGGGGGTAGTCATTGAGGGAGATGGGGTTTTTTTCTTTTTGGGGGCAGGACAGGGACAGGGACAGGGACACATATATACATGTATACAGTATAATGTTATAGTTCTGAATATTTAGGTCAAAAAAGGTTTTTGTTTTGTTCAAAATAGAGCATAGCTAGTCAATAGATGACTGTATCCTTAAAGGCAGCACATATGTTAAATATAAAAACCCCCATAAAGCAAAAATACACCGACTGCTATCAATACTTACTTAGAGCTGGCGACATGAGTATTGGAATGCGCACCAAGGGCCAGTGACACATTATTGTCAGTATGTTTTTTTTTATTGTTTGCATATTAAATTCACTTCAACATTTTTCAAACATGGTTGCACAACCAGAACCCCCTAACTGGTTTTGTTTCTGATTTTGATTTGATCTATCAACTACTCCGGAGTTTGCAGACCTGAAGTCTGTAAATGTAAATGCATTGTTTATTGTAAGATGTCAATTGTTCAAGAATATGGATATTTATAGCTAGTTTTCACACTTGAAAGCTGCAGTTAAAGCAACAACTTACAGGGTGTTAAGTGAAAATAAATTGATTGTGCCAGCACCATGGCATGGCCACTAACCCCCCTCCCAATGGAAAATCCATATGAGAGGTTTGGGATAGCTCAGTGGCAGTCTGGCTGCTTATATGCGATCTTGGCTGCCCAGTGCGCGGGTAAGACTCCGGCTCATAGAACCATTTGGCAAAGTCCTCCCTTCTGTCTCACCCATTTGAACACTGTATCTATCAATATAGGCACTCTTTGGTGCAAAAAATATCTTTAACATATTGGCTGCCAGATAGCTCAGTGCTGGCAGCCAGGGGGGTTTTTCTCTTCCAAATACGTGGGTTTGATTTACAAGCCTGGCAATGTCTTAGGCAATGTCCTCCCCTCTGTGTCCCCCTTTCAACTCTGTATATTGAATGTTTGCATCTTCTGTCTCAGACAAAATATCTCTAAAAAAAGATTTGCAATTTAGACTGACTTATTGACCCTTACCTGTGTCCGTTAACACCAATCCTCGCCCCAACACTTAACTCAACAAATATGAGCTCGTAAACTGAGGAGTGTATGCTGGAAAGACACCATAAAAAGCAGCTTTACACACTGGCCTCTTGTTCAGTCACACACGGTCAGAGTTGTAAACCACATCCCTTCTCTAGAATGAGTTAGTTCACTTTGATGGTTCAATCTACTGTGCCTGGTTTGTTTAAAGCATGAAGGAACGCAAAGAATCATCCATGCAAATCCGCAACACATCATGACAGATAATAGCTGACTCTTCATGAACACAATCACTACTAATCTTCACACAATAACTGGAAATTCAACTTTACATCAAACATCAGAATTTTGCTCAAGTGAATACATCGCTGCTTTAGCACAACCTCAGTGACATCCTGTCTCCCACCGCTCCATTAATCCACACCTGGAAACTGTTCATTGTAGCAGTCAAGATTTATAGAGCCTCTCCTGTCGGATGTTTTAAGGTGGTGCGTTTTCATAAGGTTTCCATTATGCTGGTAATTATTGGCCTGTCTGGTCTGGTGGCCAAGAGGTGCGTATTTGTGTAACTTGGGGCTCTATAAGCTGCTGTAAATGTGTGTGTTGCAGTTGTTATTCTAATCTTACATTTCTGATAGATAGGTTCACCTTAGGTTATGTGAGTATACGTGTATGCTGTTTGTTGTGAATTGCAGATCATAGAGCTCAGATTAGGAGAGTGTAGCTGAAAACTAAACATTACAATAAGCAGATTTATAAAGCAGGTAATAAAAACAATTGCCAACAAATTACCATGGAACTGTGTTTTCATATTGCCAGTTTGATGAAGAAAACGTTCCCTTTCTAATTACATACCTGCAAACTCAGAAGGGCTGAAAAAGGTGACAAACTAAACCGTTGTAGGGGGGTCTGGGGGCATCCCCCCCCCAGCCAAATTTGGCTATTTTAACATGTAAATTAAGCATTCTGGTGTACTCCCATAAGAAAATAAAGGGAAAAGACAACATTTTCTTATGGTAACAATGGCACATTTATTGACCTGTAAACTGGTCAGTTAAAGACATTTTGAATGTGAAAAGCATTCAGGACAGGTAAACAGTAAATCCCATTGGCCAAATTTGGCAACATATCAACATAATATTATTTTCATTTTTTCATCCTTTTGGCCTGGACAAGCCTTTCAAGGGCCCGTTTTCACTGCTTGGCAATGTGCCTCTTTCGGGCCACACTATCGTTCTCCACCACCTCTGCCCTATTACTAGCAGCACTGGTAGATGGCTGGCAGCCAAACTCAACCCTCCTTTCTCTGATTACAAGCTGATTTTCCTGTCGTTGGACTTTGTCCCTAGTTCCAGCTGCACTAATGTTAGAACACAACCTCCTATCTACCTCCCCAAACTTCAAATCATCCCTTCTGAATATTTCCACCCCAGTCTGCTTCCCAGTCTGCACAGCGCTGAGGGTGGAGATCTTCATTGACGTTGATCGTTGATCAATGATGGTCCCCATGACACTGAAGGAAGACTCAACCAGGGCACCATGGAACATTGAGAGGGCAGCCTTGACTGCCTGACACAGTGCAGGGTACTTCCCTGTATTGAAGACGACGGCCCACCACTTGACAACATCCTCTCCATGCTGAAAACTGGGAAGCGCCTGGTCAACATTGAAACGCAGAATTTCTTGGTCTGTGTCAGCATCTGGTGGCAGCAGGTGACCCATCATATGTATGAGCTTCCTCAAATATATTCTCTTCATAGCTCTGACCAAAACGGCCTGTACTCTCGCTTTGTACACGTTGCCTATGCATGCGCATTATATCCTGCTCCGCTCCGAGTTATAGTAGTAGGCTATTCATGGGAAACGCATGAATAGCACGTAAAGATCTCGGCCAAGTCGTCATTAAAAGCAGTTCTTCATTATTTAAGTTAAGCGGCGGTAACGCCAGTGTTAAACAAGGTGTTAAACACGCAAATGCCGGTTGGTGTGCGTACGTTACTGAGTGTTTATCGGTCCACGGCCGTAATGAACGTGTCGCATTGGTCCATATGTAATGCGCACGTTCTGTTCCCATTGGCATTGAGCTATTGAACATTAACTTTAACAAAGGATACGGATAACATATCGCCCACGGCAGTTTTGTCATTGTATGTATAGCCTATATTTGTATTACGCTATCATCATTCAACATGTAGAATGAACGTGTAATCTATAGAGTCGATTTACATAGATAATCCACAACCATGAACCTAATCTGGATCTTAAACCTGCCAATTGCCAACAATTGTTACTACAGTGGGGCAAAAAAGTATTTAGTCAGCCACCAATTGTGCAAGTTCTCCCATTTAAAAAGATGAGAGAGGCCTGTAATTTTTATCATAGGTATACCTCAACTATGAGAGACAAAATGAGAAAACAAAATCCAGGAAATCACATTGTAGGATTTTTAATGAATTAATTGGTAAATTCCTCGGTAAAATAAGTATTTGGTCACCTACAAACAAGCAAGATTTCTGGCTCTCACAGACCTGTAACTTCTTCTTTAAGAGGCTCCTCTGTCCTCCACTCGTTACCTGTATTAATGGCACCTTTTTGAACTCGTTATCAGTATAAAAGACACCTGTCCACAACCTCAAACAGTCATACTCCAAACTCCACTATGGCCAAGACCAAAGAGCTGTCAAAGGAGACCAGAGACAAAATTGTAGACCTGCACCAGGCTGGGAAAACTGAATCTGCAATAGGTAAGCAGCCTGGTGTGAAGAAATCAACTGTGGGAGCAATTATTAGAAAATGGAAGACATACAAGACCACTGCTAATCTCCCTCGATCTGGGGCTCCACGTAAGATCTCACCCCGTGGGATCAAAATGATCACAAGAACGGTGAGCAAAAATGCCAGAACCACACGGGGGGACCTAGTGAATGACCTGCAGAGAGCTGGGACCAAAGTAACAGAGGCTACCATCAGTAACACACTACGCCGCCAGGGACTTCAATCCTGCAGTTCCAGACGTGTCCCCCTGCTTAAGCCAGTACATGTCCAGGCCCGTCTGAAGTTTGCTAGAGGGCATTTGGATGATCCAGAAGAGGATTGGGAGAATGTCATATGGTCAGATGAAACCAAAATAGAACTTTTTGGTAAAAACTCAACTCGTCGTGTTTGGAGGAGAAAGAATGCAGAGTTGCATCCAAAGAACACCATACCTACTGTGAAGCATGGGGGTGGACACATCATGCTTTGGGGCTGTTTTTCTGCAAAGGGACCAGGACGACTGATCTGTGTAAAGGAAAGAATGAATGGGGCCATGTATCGTGAGATTTTGAGTGAAAACCTCCTTCCATCAGCAAGGGCACTGAAGATGAAGCGTGGCTGGGTCTTTCAGCATGACAATGATCCCAAACACACCGCCAGGGCAACGAAGGAGTGGCTTCGTAAGAAGCATTTCAAGGTCCTGGAGTGGCCTAGCCAGTGTCCAGATCTCAACCCCATAGAAAATCTTTGGAGGGAGTTGAAAGTCCGTGTTGACCAGCGACAGCCCCAAAACATCACTGCTTTAGAGGAGATCTGCATGGAGGAATGGGCCAAAATACCAGCAACAGTGTGTGAAAACCTTGTGAAGACTTACAGAAAACGTTTGACCTCTGTCATTGCCAACAAAGGGTATATAACAAAGTATTGAGATGAACTTTTGTTATTGACCAAATACTTATTTTCCACAATCATTTGAAAATAAATTCATTAAAAATCCTACAATGTGATTTTCTGGATTTATTTTTCTCATTCTGTCTCTCATAGTTGAAGTATACCTATGATGAAAATTACAGGCCTCTCTCATCTTTTTAAATGGGAGAACTTGCACAATTGGTGGCTGACTAAATACTTTTTTGCCCCACTGTACATATAAAATATGTTTTCGTTTTTAGATCGCGTGTTTCAAAGGCATCTGCGTCTTGTGTACATAACACAGCGCAATATGAATACTGTCATTTCCAACAGTGAAGCGTTATATGTGCTTACTGTAAACCAACTCTACACACGGTCGCCAGCGTTTGTAGATTTTGTTCGTAACTCCAAACTTTTCGTAGCTACTAAAGTTGATGAATGCGAAACCGAAATAATTGATCCGAACGGATCACGGATCAAAGATGATCCGTTGCACCACTACTAGCGACTCACTAAACCACACGGATGTGTATTTGTTCATTACGTGTTCGTTTTCATCCCTCTCATATCTGACCACAATGACAGCCGCCAGTAATATCAGATAACAAGACGGATGCTGTGGAGATTAGCCTTCACAAACCTATTCTTTTCGCATTGAACGAGGTGACGTAGAACCGGTCTAGCTCGGCTAACTTTAACACAATTCACTGAGGTTAGCTAGCAACCGAACAAGCTGATAAGCTTAACCATGTTAATACACTTTATTTGGCTCAAATAATTTTACTTCAGCAACGTTAAAATGATACAGCATACAATGTTTTTGCCAGATTAGCTGCTACTAGATTTACCTCAAAACTTGTATCTGTAACGTATCCCAAAAATTGTCCAGAAGAACCACTCGCTGACGACTGAGCACTCCACTCCAAGAGGGACAGATGGGTAAAAAAACGCGCGCTGTGGTTTATCTTGCTTATGATTGGTCGGTGGTCGTGGAACGCGAGTCATTTGAACAAAGATTTTATTTATTGTGAAGATAGCAAACTTGTTTCTTGCTCATTATACAGTCCGTTATACAGTCTATGGTTGGTCGGTCAGTCGTTGGTCAGTCGTTGGTCAGCCCCCACCCCCCTAAAAAAAAACTCTTCGGATCTACACGATTCATGTCAATGACATATTTTGAGTTGAAAACGGCGAATTTCGCCGAAAGGTGACTAGTTTGCAGGTATGTTATAGGCCTGTTGTAGGTTATAAGTGAAATGGAAATCCCGAGTTTTGGTCTGCGTGTTGTTCCCATTCTCTTGTTCTTGATTTTGTTGTTGTTTTGTGTTTTAACAAATGTGTGTTAACAAAATCACCTTCATTCTTTCATTTGATTTGAGATTATGGCCAAGGCAATTCGGAGCTTGAAGGTTTTTTTTTTCTTCATTTCGGTTCATTTGGGCTACACTCTCAAGCTGCGCTCGACGCGCGATTCCCTCCAGCTGATGGGGATGGTGGCTCTCCATCGTGATGTTGGTCAGCCAATCACGATGGACGATCTTCGCCTGTTGTTGGACAAACTTGGGATAGACAGAGAAGGGAGGAAAAGTCACTCTGTAATCCTCCTTGTACTTGCTTCCAATGCTAGTCCATTTTTCTTGGAGGTTATAGGGGAGCTTTTCCACTATTTGTTTTACCCCACCAGCAGTATCCAAATATAAGAGCCCTGGTAGAGCGCCATCTTCCTTAGCGCACTCCAGTTCAAGGAGAATGTCACCTAGCTCTCTCAGTTTAACATTATCTCTGTTAGTGAGCCTCGGGAAGTGTTCAAACTTTTTTGAACAGTGCGTCTTTAATAACCTCTGGTGTCCCATAACACTGTTCGAGACGTTGCCAGACCATGTTTACACCTACTGCAGGATTGAAGATCGTGTACTGCACGAATTCTCTTTGCTTGTTCTGACGAGTCAACTCCAAGCCACTTCGTCATCAGCTCCAGTTCTTCCCTGGCTGAGAGATTCAAGTCCTTAGTGGCACTTATGAAAAACGCTTTCCATGACCAATAATTTTCAGGCTTGTCATCAAATTGCAGAAGACCAGCACTCACCATTTTTTTCTGGATGAGGTATCTTGCAAAGTCTTGTGTTGCTTGTGGCTCATGTAAGTACTCTTTTTCATGTTTGGTTGTGTGCTTCAGAGCACTATGGGGGTAAGTATTTATTGTTCACTCTTTTGGTATGTCTTTGTAGACTGGCTTAGCTTCAGGTATTTCAACTTTCTTTATTTTTCTTTCATGTGTCTCCACTGCTACGTGTGTCGAAGGCAGTTCGGAAAAGACCAACTCAGACTGCTGTTGGACGTACTCAGTAGTGCGTTGGACTACACTGAAAGGCTCATGTTCAATGATGGGTTCTCGACGGAGCCTCCCGCTTTCGAATTCTGCTTCTTCATAGGCTGTACCTTCAGCTTCAGCTGCAGCAGCAGCTCTTTGGCACTGGAGAAGATGGAGACTAGCATCGTAGTCAGCTTTTTGCTTGAGCATGCTTGCTTCCAGTTCTGCTTTAAGCTTCATCACGTCAGCTTCTTTTGTTGCGTAAGCTAATTGAGACCGGGCCGCTTGGGCCTTAACATAAGCTTTCGTGGCTGAAAAAGCTGTGGCTGATGATCGTGGAGAGGATTTTGAGGATGTTCTAGATCAGGGGTGCCCAATCTTTTTTGAACCAAGATCTACTTTTAAAGTTGATAGTGTGTCGTGATCTACCAAGCCATATCAAAAGCCATAGCGTAGCCACATTTAATTGTGCACCTATATAATAACACAATTTTCAGACACAAAGATCAAGTTTTAACAATAATAATACATTTATTGAAGTAAATGTACGTCGTGCAAAGAATAAGCACAAGTAGGCCTAGGACTGGCCCGTAACAACACAACAACATACAACCCAATTAATACAATGCCTAATTTAAGTTGGAAAAGTGGTTCTCTACCTTAGTGGGACTTCTGGCACTGAGACGAGGAAGCTAGTCTCTCATAGTCCGGACAGTAGGAGCTGAGTGCCAGCCGTAAGCAGGCAGCAAGGTGGTCGTCAGTCCTGGTGGATCTGTATTTTGACTTAATGATTTTCATATGTGAAAAGGCAGACTCACACAAATATGTTGATCCAAAAAGTGCAGTCAAATTCTTTGCAGTTTGAGGTTGGGGTACTTCTCTTTCTGCATTAGATTCCAGAATTGGACATTTGTGTCAGGTGTAGCTCTTGATTTGAGCTCAATGTCATTATTTGGTGTGAGGATCTCTTTCTCAATAGCACCGCTATCCAGGTTGAAGAGTGATGCCACTTTGGACGTTATACAATCCACATCTATATTTTCCCCAAATGGAAAACTGAGAAAACTGACAACAGGCTCAATGGATGCAAAGTCAGTAAAGCGCCTGTCAAATTCTGACAAGATGCCTTGCACTTGATCATCATAACGTACACTCTCAAGCTCCACACAGTCTTTGCCCTGACGCTTAAGTTCTGTGTCCATGTGTGGAAAGTTCCGCAGATCACACTGTTGCAACCTGCTTGATAGCAGCTGTAACTTGCTTTTAAAGGTGTTCACGGAGCTGATCATGTTGATGATGTGTTTGTTCTTACCCTGCAGCTCTAGATTCAAGTTATTGAGCTTGTCAGTCAGATCGGTAAGAAAGGCTAAATCCAAGAGCCACTGACTGTCTTCTAGCTGTGCATATTCAGCATGGTTTGAACGTTTCAGAAATTCTTTAATTTTGGGCAACAATTCAGAAAACCGTTCCAGAAATGTACCTCTGCTGAGCCACCTTACGTCTGTGTGCAGCAGCAGATCTGTGTGTTCTGCACCGGTCTCCTCCAGTTGCGCACGGAATAATCGCCTCTGCAGACTCCTGGCCCGAACAGAACACGCAATCTTGTTAGCCACATCCATCACGTCTTTCATGTTTAAAATCTTCCCGCACAACCCTTGCTGGTGAATTATACAATGGTAATTCAGGAAATCTGGGAAAGATTCAGACTGTTTGCACAATCCAATGAACCCAGCAGTACGTCCAATCATTGCTGGAGCCCCATCGGTTGTAATGGAGACGAGTTTGAAGAGGGGCAACTTGCTCTTACTAACGAATTCCATAAAAACCTGAACAATATCTGTGCCTCTTGTGTGCCCTTTCAAAGGCAAAATGGTCAGCAGCTCTACTTTTACACTCATGTTGTTGAAAACCATTCTAATGAACACACATAGCTGAGCCACATCCACAGCATCAGTGGATTCATCGACTTGCAGAGAAAAACACTCACATGTTTCAACATCATTCCTCAATTGCTGTTCAACATCCTCCGCCATTCCCTCGCATCGCCGTGTAACAGAATTTCTTGATAGCTGCACATCCTGAATAGCAGACACAATCTCCTTTCCATTTTTAAAATCGGCAAAAAGCGCATCAGCGGCTTCCATGAACGCTTCTTTCACAATCTCACCATCCTTGAAAGATTTCTTTCCTTTTGCAAGAACACGACAGACACCATAAGAAGCTATGGTTGCAGCCTTACTCGTGGTATTGGGCCTGGTAAAAATGGACTGTTGTGCTGCTAACTGACTTTTCAAGTCCTTGACTTTTCGGGCGCGCAGTGGTGATTTAGCTGGGAAGTTTGTATCGTAGCTCTTGTGGACCGTCTTGAAATGCCGCTCCAAATTCCCTTTCTTTGGTAAAGACACATTTGCATTGCAGATAAGACAGATGGACTTGGCATTGGAATACACGAAAAAATAATCCTCCTCCCACTCTGAATGAAAATGATAAGTTTTAGATGTTTTAGCTTCTGCCGCCATGGTAGTATCCACTCGCTCTAGTCAAGCTTCTCGCGCCCTTCCGAGTCCTTAGTTAGAACCTAGCAACCATAGGCCTACCATGCGCGCGCAGATAGAAAGAAGCGCGTGAGATTTTTTCTGTGATTATGCCTGATCTACCTTACTACCAGTGGCGGCTGGCCAATAGAGGGCGCTAGGGCGCTGCCCCACCACTCACCTCTCACCACATTTCCTTGAATAAGACATAAAAAAAATGAAATAGTAAAATAAAATATTTCGAAATATATGTATATATTTTTTTAAATGTGCAAGATAAATATTTCATAGTTAATGATGAGTAAAGTTGTTTCGTTCGTTGACATTGTCTGATTGGTGACGTATTTCCGCCCTGGGGCGCAGGAATCTTTGCCCATAGCAGAGAACTTTTAATATTGACGAGAACGTTCACTCTCAAAACCGTTCCGGTATGGTACTGCACCTGGGGGGCGCTGGTGGGCCAGTGCAGAATGAATGTGGTCCTATGGAGCCCCACCCATAGATTCCTACATTTCTTTGGATATAATTTTTTTTTAAATCACTGCTATAGTTTTTTAAACATGGAATGGATAATCCTCACAAACGACACATAGCTAGTATTTTATATTCGCTTGATTTTGACTAAAATTAGGTTTTTGTAAATCGGATGACGTCATGCGTGATAAATTGCTTTACGGCACCTTGTGTCTCTCCTTCCCTTTCCTTTCCCTCGCAGCAACAGCTGCATACGATCGCAGCTGATTTGGCTCCGTGGGACTGATTTGAACTCGGCTCTACATGTTTTGAAAAGGTGTGACATTATTTGATACTCATAATTTACAAATCTTAACAAACAATTAAGTGTTAATGAAGACTTTCTGATGTGAATATGTCGTTTTTGAAAAAATACATTATTTGGTTGCTTCAGTTGGCTATATTAGCACTGTGAGTACTATTACCAGAGGGAACTTTGCTAACGTTAGATATGGTCAGCAGAAAAAAAAAGCTTTGACAATAAAAGTGTGTGGTTAACTGGTGAAAGTATGATGCTGACGAGTTAATACAAGCGTGTATGAAAACAGTTTGTCGATTATATAATGTTAACATATTGTTTTAGTCATCCATCCAAAGTTGTAAGTGAGATCAGAAATGGGATCCGTAGACGGGCTTTGGCGTTGTTGATGTTCTGTGGACAGGTACCACAAAGCGTATTCTTCGGTCGTAACCAGTCGTGAGTTCTTCATTGACCAATCGGCTTTCATTAGCCAGATGCTAGCAGAACCTGGGTCGCAACTGCCCAACCTGTAAGAAAACAAAAGGCTATGACCCCCAGATTATTCCACTTTTGACGAAAAATCCCTGTCGACCTCTCGGAAACCACAGTAGTATTTTGGATTTTGTAGACGATATGCTAGGAGAATGATGTAGCTAGCCGCCTAGCTCCATAGGGGTCCATGTATTCTGCACTCGCCCGCGATCGCCCCCTAGGTGAACTGCAGCCAAATTCGGTACAATGGGGGTGAATAGAGAGTGAAGGGGCTTTCCGTAGACGGGCTTTGCCCATAGACTCTCGTTAAAAGTTGTACATGCGCAGTAGCTCCTCTTCAATACAAGAGATAGGACGATGTTGGGGCGCACCTCTCCTGCGCCCCGAGCTGAATGCAGCTGGATTTGGCGGCGGGGCTGACGTCACAGCCTTCTGTCATAAAGTATGTGTATTGTCCATGTTATATATGATATATATTATTTAAATATATAGATATAGAGATATATCTAGAGAGAGATAGAGAGATAGATAGAGAGATAGATAGATATTTATTATATATGTATATTGGCCCTCTGTACATAGCACATCTGTATATTTGTTCATACTACATCTGTTTATACTATGCCAATTATTCCCACCTCTTTATACTGCCCTTATCTTTACATAATCACTCTTAACTGCACATACTGTACATACTCTATATATCGCACTTGTTTCTCTTTGCACTTCTATCTATCTATCTATCTATCATGTTGTTTTTGTTGTTTTCATTTATGTAAATACACTCGTTTGATACCTTAGTACATGTATGCATGCTTTTTTTTTTATTATACATTTTGGAGTTATAGCCCCCCCTGGAGAAAACTCCACCAGCCGCCACTGCTTACTACAGCTGTACAAATCTACACACTGCTTCACGCGATCAGCAGTTCATTGTGCCAATTTAAGATGTTTTAAGTTGGAAGTTTTAATGTAGGCCTATTTAACACAACAGTAGGAGGATAGCCTACACACAACATTTTCTCGCGATCGACTGGTTGGGCACCCCTGTTCTAGATGAATGTGATTTAGCATCAAGTTCTTGAAGATGTTCCTGCCTCTTAGCTGCTTTATCAACAGTCTCTACTTGCTGTTCTCCACTAGCTTCATTTTGCTGCATAGTGGTGTTTTCCTTAATATAATTTCTTCCTGAGCGTAGACTCACTTTAGCTGAGTATTGTTTACTAGTGCTTGAGCCCGCCATGCTCTTGTCTTTTTACTGTAGTGCTCTTGCAGCACATAATCTGAAGCAAAGCAAGACAGCTAGCTAACATTCAAAAAGTCCTCCAATAAAAGCACAAGGCTTGACTTTCCTTGTGCTTTACTGAAGTCTCTTTTTGATTTCAGTATACAGACATTACGATATCCATATAGACAGTAAGTAAACACAAATAAATGCTTAATTACTGTAACAGTATTTAACAGCACTGGACTGTATAAAAAACACACAGCTGTACTACCACCACAGCTACAATTACATTACAATAGAGCTAGTTTACACTGAACCAGGCTGCTAGCTAGCTTCTTAACCAAAACAGAAAAGTTACCAAAATGACATTCCTTAAAATGCAAACACATGCTAATATTCTACACATCTTACTTACAGACAAACAGTATCCAAGGCAGAAGCGTGTAGTGTAGGATATAATTACAGCAACATTTATTTTAACGAACTCCGACGCTGTTTCTGACGCTAAGATTTTACAAAACGCATTTGACAATTAAAAGGAGTTTGGTTTTAGCCAAGCTGTTGTGACAGGAAGTCATGTGACGTGATTCCTTTATAGCCAATTTGCAGCTATTCACTAGTGACTAATATGTGGAGATTATATATCATAAATGTGTAGTTGCCACAGAACTTATTTTCAGCAATATTCCAAAATCCAAGTGAAACAACTCATTGGCTTTTGTTGAGAGACCACTTATGCTAACTTTAAAAATGATCTGTTGTGACACAGGTTAATCACAACCTAAATAAAGATTGCAATCACAATCTAGAGATCTAGGTCATTTAGCTGCTTTCTTGAAATTAATGACAGTATCTGAGCAATTTCCAGAACACATTAATTGCCAAAAAAGAAAATTCTTGCAGAAATCTTAAAACATCAACAGTTCTAGGATCTCTATAATAATATAAAGTTGGACCTAATCTTTTTTATTTACAATTTCATTATTGCTTTCAACTAACCTTATACAGTTAGGTGAAATCTGTTGACATACAGTAATACATCTAATTAAAGTCAATGTTTTAGTTTTTTCAGTCTATGGTGTTTCTCAAGGATTTAGTTTTGACCTTTTTCATCAATTTTTAAATGCTCAAAAATTGGTAAATTGCTTCAACAACTTAGATGTAATCGAGCATTAGAATGGCCATCATATAGTCTGGTCATAAGATTTAAAGACCTATATCACATCTTAGTTTTTCAGGATCCCAGCTTTCGCTGTGTGTGTGTGTGTGTGTGTGTGTGTGTGTGTGTGTGTGTGTGTGTGTGTGTGTGTGTGTGTGTGTGTGTGTGTGTGTGTGTGTGTGTGTGTGTGTATGTGTGTGTGTCTCTGTACTGTTCATGTCCTTAAGTTAATGAAGTGACAATGAAACAAGTTGTCACTTGAATCTGCTCTCTCCCACGTACTGTTCTTAAGTAACTAGGAGACAGGAGAAAATGAGACAAAATGTTCTCCCCTTCAGCACTCCAGATACACATGAACACACACAGGTTGAAGAGGCTGATTGAAGAAGCACCAGTCGAGTGTGAGATATGTTGGTGGCTCTCTTTCACTCTAAAGCCTGACACCAGCCTCCATATTTCAGCCTGTCTACCTTCCTCCCCTCTTCTTCCTCCTCCTCCACCTCTCCGGAGAATAGCCCTGCATTGTCATTCACTAACAGTAATGAGGCTGAGGGGAGCTGTTGAAGTGCTGAGAGCTGACAGAAGAGAGGCAGAAGGCAGGGATTAAAGTCAACTCAATGGCACACTGTGCCTGCTGAGATACAGTAGGGAAGAGGAGGGAGGGAAATAGACAGAGGAAGTGGGAGGACATAGGGGGAGTAGGCTAGGAGAGAAGGAAAATATTTAGAGTACATTATATTATTTGCAAATGGAGGAAAAAAACATTTAAGGTGTCATGTGATATGGAGACATTTGAATTCAAACATTGCAAAATGGGGTTGACAGAAAACTACAAGGTTTCAATGTGGACGGTATGTAGAAGACATCTATGCATTGTCGATATCTACTGAAATGGCCATGCTAACTGTGTAGCCCTCAGCCCAACCTTCGTAGTGATACCACTTGGCACCACTCTATAAATGCGACAGTGAGTCACTGTAGCACCTCTGCTGCCCCATGGCTTCTCAACAATACATGCACTGGCCGTGTGGGGTTTGATTATCTGTTTCGCCTGGCAAACAGCGGTCAGCCACCCCTGGAAAGGGATGTAGCTTCAGTTAGCAGCTAGCACTTGAGTTGCTGCGAGTTGGGGTATGTTTTCCTGGGCTATAATGCCGGCTGTGCAAACTTAGTCCAATAAACAAACAAACCAACAACGTTACCCTTGGTGTAGATGTCCTAAATCCCCTAGTGCCACTGTAAACACACAGATTGCTAACACAGATTATTGGCCAATGCCACACGTGAATCATATAAAATAGCAGGATAAGTATGACCAGCTCTCAGAAAGGTAGCATTTGGTAGAATTGTGTGTATTCCCCAGCTGTTGAGCTGACTTCACATGATACGCAATGTGTTCTTTTCCCAACGCAAGGTTGGGCAAAGAACCTTCAGTTAACCTCCCATTCGCTTCATACAGCTAATCTGATTGGTTGCATGTCTAAAGGTCAACCGTATATAGATAACAGTTAAGGTAAATCAAGTTGGAGCGTAAGCGACAATTTGAGTGGTACTGGTGCAGAGGGTAGCTGTTCTGCCTAGCCAGGGCAGCACTGTTCTCTCCATAGAAACACAACGTCAGAACAGAGCCGATTATCATGTGAAGTCAGCTTTGGTTTGTAGCAGTCATTTTAATGCTGAACCAGTACTAGAGTTGAAACAGA
The DNA here is from genome assembly GCF_036324505.1 of Eleginops maclovinus. Classification (NCBI taxonomy): domain Eukaryota; kingdom Metazoa; phylum Chordata; class Actinopteri; order Perciformes; family Eleginopidae; genus Eleginops; species Eleginops maclovinus. The sequence goes on along the minus strand of NC_086352.1, from coordinate 34,202,014 downwards.
TCTGGGATTGCATCAACTTTGCTTAATGTAGGTCCAATGAGGTTGTTAGATCGGGTTTACACTGATGGTTACTGTAAACTATAGGTATAATCAACATTTCAGTAATAGTTATTGTACGATAAAAACACTAGCTATAGACACAACAAATACTACCGCCTGTGAAGACCTGCATAGACAGTGAACTGTACATTAAGTGTTCAGCAGCAGAGAGCACAGCTGCTGCAGCAGGTTTATTTTTCTCCTCCTTTCTGACAGCTTAACCGTCAGCTGCTTTCTGATTGAATTAGTATTTCTCCTGACATTTAGTGGCTCACGGCAGGATCACTTTAGTGCAGTATGATTGAGGCAGGCACTCATTTACTTATTACATATGGGAGTTTGAAAACTTGTGTTAAAATGTTGAAAACCACCAACACTACTCAGATCGATCTTTGTATATTTATTCAATCACTGATGTTTTTGACTACATAGCTGACACCATTATTCCACCAAAAGTCCTCTAAGAAAGCTACCTGTCGTGTGTCAAGAAGTACAGTGTTAACATTAGAATTGGTAATACAAGTAAAGCTTCAGAAAATTCATACTGTGTTAAAGAGATTTAATCTGTGGCTGTCCTCCTGTACTTCAACACTTTTGGTAAAAACTCTGTTAAACAGAAAAAGTGGTAATACTGCTGCGGCCATGAGGATAAATTACTGTAGGATAACTAAATTACTGTAGGATAACTAAATTACTATCTTGGTTTGCCACGTGATACACTGAGCATTCAACATTAGTACTAGTACCGAAAAATACTTTCCTGCTGCAAGCTGACGCACTGAGTCCTCCATTATTAATATTATTGAGCTGACATCATGGTCTTCAATGAGCTGACGTCACCAGAGGGCCTGTTATTAGCCCACCACCGGAGGAATGGACTACCGTGGTTTGAGACGAAGAGGAAAAGACAATGGATTTCCTTACATTTAAATCAATGAACAAAATAACACATTTCACTTCATTGTTTGATCATAATATTAAAATGAACTTGTAAGTCAGGGAGAACAGGGAGGGAGAGGGAGGTGGTGGGAGTGTAAAGCCTGTGATGCAAAGCTAATGGTTCAGCCACAGCACTTAAGCCATCTCTCTTGATCACACATCATCTATGAGAGCTCCATGTAGGTGGGGGTGCTGCAGGTCAGTGTGTGACAGCAGGGTTCTTCACACAGTAAAGCTGCTATCATTTGCATGTCTGAACCTGTGCTGCTCACCATTACGGATCATGACAATTCAATCGACAACTGTTAAATATCAATACATCTGGCCACATTAGAGTGTCGTGCTTGCTTTTCACGAGGGAGTTTCTCCCCTGCCTGAAAAGCCTCCATTAGACTCCTTTGTTAACTTCCATAACATAATGACATCACTATGTAACAATTATGCATCAACATTGTATGTGATTGGCTAAGGGGTGGGTAAATTCTGACAGATCTCCAAGTGTTTGACCAATCACAACAGAGTTGGCCAGCTAACCAAGCAGAGCAGACTGGGCTCTGGTTTCAGACAGAGGGTGAAAAGAGGTGCTACAGCACAGACAGTATGAGAAAAATAAAGAGCTTTTTAAACATTAAAGCATGGAGACAATAAATACTGATATACACCTGAACATCAGCAGGAGAGGACTCTTTAAAGTAGAGACACTACATACTGATATACACCTGAAAATCAGAAGGAGAGGACTCTTTAAAGTAGAGACACTACATACTGATATACACCTGAACATCAGCAGGAGAGGACTCTTTAAAGTAGAGACACTACATACTGATATACACCTGAACATCAGCAGGAGAGGACTCTTTAAAGTAGAGACACTACATACTGATATACACCTGAACATCAGCAGGAGAGGACTCTTTAAAGTAGAGACACTACATAGGCTACTGATATACACCTGAACATCAGCAGGAGACGACTCTTTAAAGTAGAGACACTACATACTGATATACACATGAACATCAGCAGGAGAGGACTCTTTAAAGTAGAGACACTACATACTGATATACACCTGAACATCAGCAGGAGAGGACTCTTTAAAGTAGAGACACTACATACTGATATACACCTGAACATCCGCAGGAGAGGACTCTTTAAAGTAGAGACACTACATACTGATATACACCTGAACATCAGCAGGAGAGGACTCTTTAAAGTAGAGACACTACATACTGATATACACATGAACATCAGCAGGAGACGACTCTTTAAAGTAGAGACACTACATACTGATATACACCTGAACATCAGCAGGAGAGGACTCTTTAAAGTAGAGACACTACATACTGATATACACATGAACATCAACAGGAGAGGACTCTTTAAAGTAGAGACACTACATACTGATACACCTGAACATCAACAGGAGAGGACTCTTTAAAGTAGAGACACTACATACTGATATACACCTGAACATCCGCAGGAGAGGACTCTTTAAAGTAGAGACACTACATACTGATATACACCTGAACATCAACAGGAGAGGACTCTTTAAAGTACAGACACTACATACTGATATACACCTGAACACCAACAGGAGAGGACTCTTTAAAGTAGAGACGCTACATACTGATATACACCTGAACATCAGCAGGAGAGGACTCTTTAAAGTACAGACACTACATACTGATATACACCTGAACATCAGCAGGAGAGGACTCTTTAAAGTAGAGACGCTACATACTGACATACACCTGAACATCAGCAGGAGAGGACTCTTTAAAGTAGAGACACTACATACTGATATACATCTGAACATCAGCAGGAGAGGACTCTTTAAAGTAGAGACGCTACATACTGATATACACCTGAACATCAGCAGGAGAGGACTCTTTAAAGTAGAGACGCTACATACTGACAAGTAACACACACACACACACACACACACACACACACACACACACACACACACACACACACACACACACACACACACACACACACACACATTATTGAAGCATTACAATGATTATTTTAGACTAACTCATGTAATAACCCGCACTTGGACAAAAACTAGCTCATTACCGTACTCTTGAATAATGACTTTTTGTTAGTAACAAAGAATTTGATCAATGTGCACAATCCCTGGTAAATACATCAACACATGTAATTATCAACTGACAACAATTAATCATTAGTTGCAGCCCTAGTATTTGGTGTGGCTAGTGACTCATTAGCACCAAACTCAAAGGTCAGCAGATCCAGTTTGAATAAGTTTTGCAGGAATTTGATCATAGTCCAAAGTCTGACCAGGGATATGGTTTTATCTGCTGTTGTTGCCTGACAGAAAGTCAGAGGATCATCAAAGTGTATTAAAACACATCTGGGTCTCATCTGGACATGAGACAATTGTAATGGCAAGTATAAAGAGGCCTATGAGACGTCATCTGGAAACCATCAATGTCTCTACAAAATGGATCCAAGATGTTGAGATGCTTCACTGATATTCAGAAAATGTTGATTTGCTGGTGATGCTACATGAAAAAGTTGATGAGCATTGTCATTTTGATTTTTAACCTAAAATGGTGTACCAACCATTTGACCAACATCGCATTCTTTAGAGCCACACTAGCATGGCTATAGAGCCGTGCGGGAATGAGACCTAAAACCCAGAAATGACTAGATTGAACTACTTTCAGTTCCCTCCTCTCGAAGGTTTTTTGAATGTGATTGTGGTTCGAAGCCTGAATTAAGGTTTGAGGTAAACAGAAGCTGAAGAGATTGTCACGTTTTGTTCTAATACATGAAATATGTCAGTAAATAAGCCACATGGAATGTCTGGACCTGGAAGCTTCTGTGTCATTGAAACGGTGGTTGCTTAAAGGTGACTATTAAACGTCATCAGACACAAGTTATCTTTTAGTTTAGTGGTGGAGATGTGACCGCCACTAAACTCAAAGTGGCGGTCACATCGCCACTTTTAGTTTAGTTTATAGCCTAACATAGCTTTGCACTTCAAAATATCGTGAGTGTTAATATGTGGAGATAATCCTGTTGAACAAGACGTGTCATCATCGTAGACCCATGTGGGCCACAGAGATGACCAAAAAGCATGGGGAGAAGGAACCCTTAAAATGTTAACTTCTTGGTCGGCTGACAAAAAGATATCATCACGGCACCCCTCTATGGATATTTTCAGTTAAGGTGAGCATGAAACACAAGTTTGAACGGTTATTCAAACAGTGAAATAAACTCCTCTCCTAGTTACATATTTGGTTCTTTAGGCCTAAGCTTTCTTTGCTAGGCGGCTGGCGGCCTGGCATCTGTCTCTTTCTAAAATGTGTTGTCTAACAGTGTGCTCTTTTGAGAGAAGCATTGTTAATGGTCTGTCAGCTTGTGTTTGTACACAGTGCATGCAATATGCTTATTTAACACAGTCAACACTGATGGCAGTTACAAACCAACAGACTCTCTTGTTTTCTTGCTCCAGTTGAAACTAAATATCATAAATAAAAGAGAGTAAGTCTGTGATTGTGAGGGTGTGGGTGGCTGATGGGGACGTTAAGGGTTTGACAGTTGGCATCTTTGGAATAACTGGGTCACATTAATTATATATGACGTTCATTTTCTACAGTACAGTAGTTCATGGTGTTGTAAATGGGATTTTATGATGCATTAAGCCAAACAAATGCTACTGCAGTAACATTTCTGACCAATTACAGAGCTTGCAGCCCCACATTAATAGTGAGTCATGGTCATGTCAATCATACAGCAGCCCATTAGAAACTCTTACATCATTAATCATACATGAACCACTCAGGGCAATTATTGCAGGAACCAGTAAGAAGGTTAAATTCAACACTAATTTCTTGTTAGAATGGTCGTGGTCCGGCATACATAAATATTTACAGTATTTTATCTTTTATTTCCTATGGATACATCTGAGAGAAAAGCAGCATGATATCATTATATGTGTCGTTAGGAAGCCTCCTCCTGGTCTGGGCCGTTCCATAGGCTGCAAGGCATGGAGGATGTTCCCACTGTCCAGTCCTGAGTGCTGCATCACCACACAAGCTTAATTGTCTAGCAGAGCCTTTCAGTTTAACATGAGAAAGTAGAGATAAGTGTAAAATATCACAACGCAGGCTCCATCAGCAGTTTATTCCCTTGCCTTGGCCCAAAGCACTGAATACTGTTCCAAGAAATTACAGGTAAAGCTCCATGTCAGTGTAATGAGAACACAGGAGTAACATATGTTGAGATTATAGACTGAGCAGGCCTTCTTGAAATGTGTCTATACTGATTCCTCTTATAAACACAAGAGTGTCTACTAGTTTATTCAGTTATTTGTAGTAATTCCCCTACTACGCTCAAAAGCCCTCCGGAAACGTTTGGTGAAGATTGCAACCAGTGGCATATTTCATCTGCTGTTTTTATTTGACATGGCTTCGTATTATGACATTACCATTTGTCAAATGTGTTTTTATTCACAACATACTTTCAGGTAGAGGGAATGTTCCTGAGCACATCAATACATACTTTTTTTCAAAGGGTCATTGGATGCTGATCATCAGAAGTCCATCTCCCTAGAGATTTAGGTGCCTGAATATCTGGAATGGCTTTTCTATCATAATTATATAATGTCCCTCTATGGAATGCTAGAAAAAATGCCTGAAAGATCATTTATTTCCTGTTTGATAACTGCTTTTTTTTGACATTAATTAGGTGGAAGCTCTAAGCGAGCCTGCTAGGTTTTCTGCGTCTTTCTGCACTGCTTTTAATTTGTTATGTTTCTGTGTTTTAAAATTGTGCAGAAAAAAAACAATAAATGTATTAAAAAGGGGAAAAGGCCCGCATATGATGCTGGATCCCATTCACCATCTGATGTCTGATAGAGCAGCATCAGCCCTGACAGTGTGTCCTCCTGCTCCACCTCGGCATTAACCCGAGCTGACAGTCGCCCTGCTGCTTTGCCCTGACATCAGCCTGGACAGATGTTGCAGGGCTGGGACCCTCATTTCTCTCTGCAGAGGTGTGGATGTCATTAGGAATTTTGTGTTGATGAAAGCCAGGCTGACAGGCCTCAGATTGGCTGCTGTTGCCATGGGGGTTGCCTTGCTTAACCCACCAGCACATTACAATCTGAAGAGGCCAACATCAACAAGCTTTTATATTATTCCACCATTTCACTTCCCTTTTGCTGTACACCAGGAAGCCTGTTTTCTTTTCTCCTGTGTAGTGATGCAGGTTATAACAATATGCTATTGTGTTACACTTACACTTATTTGTTTCATTTATACTCCATCTGTATGTGTTGAATTGACACATTGTACACGTTTTCTTCGAGGAAGTGACTGAATCCCAACGTTATCATTTGTTAATGTAGTATGCGGGGGGAGTGGTTCAGCTGGCTGTGACAGGACATGTGGTTATGATATTTTTATGTCAGAATGGATGACATGATTATAGGGTCTCTGTGTGGCGGTATGTAGACACATGTTCACCATCATAGGCTACATCCAGACTTATCCCTGTTAACAGACTGTCTGCATATGAATGCTGTGAGAAATGGGATTCTGGTATTGGAAGCTTTCAGTTGTCGACAATTTGTAGTCAGAACATTGTTAAATAATACTGTTTGTAAATGCAGGTCTGCATGGGGCTAGACAGGAAGACCGCTTTGGCCAGAATGCAGTTTCAGAACCCATCAATTATAGCAGAACCTATCAATTATAGTCTGGCATCGATTTTGTAGTGTCTTCAAACGAGCTTGTTTAAACTGGATACTTAAAGATAAAAGAAGATGGAAGATAACCCTTTATTAGTCCCCAAGTGAAAATTCAGTTTTCACTCTAATATTGTACACGCAGTACAAATACACACATGCATAGGCCCTAAACACATGGTTTGAATATGATTTTTTTTTCAGTGGGGTCTTGAACCCGCAAGCCTTCTGTTCTCAAGGCAAGTCCCTGCTGACTGACCTACTGCTGCCCCAAACCACTGTGTGATCAAACCAGTCTTTAATGTAATCTCTCACCTCCCTTCTTGTGTCCCAAGTTGCTTTAGTGGACTGAAAACAATGAGCAGCACACAGAAACAGAGGTCTTGTCCCAGATATCCACTGGCCTGATAATACATTTCGAGAATCAATAAAAAAATTAAAATGATTAAAAACATTTTTAGTTTTTTATGTTACATAAAACTTGGAGATTGTCCAACATTTTAGGCATGAATTGTTTTGTTTCAGAAGGATTTTCAACAAATCTGTTTTTAAGGCAGTGAAAAACACCCATCTGAATGGAATGGCTGAGATGTCAAAAATATCTCCCATAAAACAGTTCCATATTTATTTGAAAAGATGTGGGAATGGAATCTTAAAAGAATATTGATCAAACCTCACTCACCCAAAGTCCCCATAAAGGTTCAGTCTACATTAATTAATGTATGTTGTTCTAATTCCAAACAAGGGAATCATTTTATAAGCTACTGTGTGAGTGTGATCAATAATGTATGGGATGCTCATGATGGCATCCTCATTAATTGATCATATGTGACATTAGTGTTACATAATGAGGATTAATATTTCATGTGTCATATGACAAGCAAGCTGACAGAGTGGTGCATACTGCCCACTTGCTAATGAAGAACTACCAATATGATAGTGGTATGGTAGGGTTTTCCACATGCACAGAGAATAGAAAATAAAATGAAATACTGTCATGTTAAATACATTTCACTTTATATATCCAGTGAAAGCACAGGCCTGGGTATTGCTGGTCCCAAAAGTCTACCATTCTGCAGAGCACAATGAATAACAGTGAGGTCATTGAGCAGAGACTTTTACTGTCTCTGATTCTAAGCTCAATCCCATATGTGCTTGTTAGCAGCAGTGGATGGTATCTCAGTGTCCAAAGTAGGTTACCAAACTCATCATCAGCAAAAACTTTAGGCCTCAGAAAGTCAGAGAGGAAAATATCAGACCTCTGGAATGTCCAAATTGACAAAATCGAGTATTCAAATAAGCCAAGTAATAAATACAGTTAATGGTTAGTGGGATGGAGTTTTTATTTTATTTGGTGCCATACCTTTTGGAATGTGTGTGTTTTTGTTTGTGAGTGTGTGTTATCTTCCTCTCTTGCACTCAAGTGTCATCTTAGACAACATACCTCCCTCTCAGTGCATCACAGCATTCTGCTCACAGACATCCGCCCACTGCTCTGTCTCTCTATCCTTTTATTACTCAGTCATTACAGTCACATGCAGGAAGTTGTTTTATCAATTCATATTACATCTGATTGATAACTGATACTCCGGGCCGCTGTGTATCCACCTTACTGCTGTAGTGCTTCTGTTACAGTGTGGAGCATTGTGGTTCCTATGAATCATTAAGCTAATGTCATCACAAATGATTGATGATGATTGAAAAGGACATGTGTATTGATCAATGAAGGCAGCAAACAAGATATGATTCATGTGCTGAACTCAGGTCAACCGACCCAGCGGGAAAACTAGCACCGCTCCAGATTTTACTGCTGTTGACGACACAGGAATAGTTGTGTTTTTGACTGACTACGTACACGCACAGGCACAAGCACCACCATGATCCTGCTCCTCAGTTTGTCCATTGATCCACATAACACCACATAAAGCTTTTTATTTATAAGAGGATAACTCAATCCCCATAACGATATGTTGAATAGCTTAGAGGAAAAGTGGCCATCTAATGTTTTCCTTTACTGTTTCTGAGAGCATATTTATCATTTCGGACCAAACAATGTGTGACACCTGCAGCACACCCTGAACTGTTCTCAGGTCTGAAAGGATCCACTCAGCCCTTCTCATTGATTGAACCTGACTCCCACAATGAATTCATTGTGGCACTGCAGAGGTAGTGAAACACTCTTGGATAAATGAGTTTGAAAATTGCAAGGCTCAAAAAGTACTAAGATATTTTTCTTAAAGAGGCCTTATTCTGCTCTTTCCTGTAGAGTGTTAAATAGGTTTTTGTGCATGTAAATGTTCTGGAAAGGCAACAATCCCTGTGTTCCCTCCAGAATGAGTTTCTCTCTCCTTTCCTCCCCCTCCTGAAAAGCCTCCATTGGACTCCTGTGTGTAGACCAGGAACACTTGTAGGTGAGATGCATGATATGCTAAGGGGCGGGACATCTCTAAGTGGTTGACCAATCACAACAGAACCGGCCAGTACTTAATAATGTGTTTAAATGTAGTTCACACACTTTAGGCGTACATGGGTAGTCCCTGCAGAAAATGAACAGTCAAAACACAAGTTTTGTATCATACGCATGACTACTGGGTTGAAGTAATATTGAATATCTTACTTGATATTTGAAGACCATAAGCTGTGACTGCCCAGACATTTAAATCCCTGTTCAGACTTGGAATATGATGTTTCTGGCCTCTCAATCTGCTGATACATTTAACATTTTAATAAGTAATAAGTGAAGCCATCGCTGCCACCTGTTTTATAAAGTATGAAAGTTAGCAATGAATAAAAAGATCTGAAATTCAGTCTATGCTCACATGCTGTATGTAAAGTGTTTTTGGAAAGAACTCACTGCATTAAGGGTTTGTGTGTGACCTTGCTCTGATAGGGCCAACAGAATCATGTGATATGAGAAGAAACTCCTCAATAACTTCAAACATGCTCCCAACTGGCAGTCAGGGTGTATTTAGGGTGCACAGTAGATGATTAAAATGATGGATTTGTTGAATAAATCTTTTAGGGCAGAACATAATGTGCATTTCTCCCTCCCTCTCTGCATGTTTAACATTGTGCTGCTGCAGCTTTTATGTTAACACAGCATGAAATCCACACTGCGTTGGAAATGATACAGAGAAGTTTGTGGTCCCACCTGGTCTTAACCTGGCTCTGATTCTCCTCATCCACTGTATGTACCTTTTGTGTTGTTTTAAAGTAAACGTGAGGGGGTAGATGATGCCTGCAGAGTGTTTGCTCCTTGATGCTGTTTGCAAATGATGCTAGCTCATGGTTGATGCTTTTGGTCTGAGGATTTGGGGATTGATTGATGATGTAATTATGAGTTGTTATATAAATCACAACAGGGTATAAAAAGGGTATCATTTACTTAATTGTGTGTGTGTGTGTGTGTGTGTGTGTGTGTGTGTGTGTGTGTGTGTGTGTGTGTGTGTGTGTGTGTGTGTGTGTGTGTGTGTGTGTGTGTGTGTGTGTGTGTGTGTGTGTGTGTGTGTGTGTGTGTTATGACCGGCAGAAGTAGGCATGCCTCCCAGGGTCAGACTTTCCATCCATCAGTGTTTCCAGTGATCAGACCCAAATGTGTGCTACATGCTGCTCTGACAGGAACTGGATGACTCCATAACCCAGAGTTATGTGTGAGACGTTTGATAAATACAACTGAATAATGGAAACAGGGACACACAGGCAAACAAAAAGAGGAGGAGCTGGTTGTTTTTTTGAGCTGCTCCCCGATTCAAAACCATTTCTTTGTGTTTGCATTGCAGTTTCTGGTTCCACTCCCAAACTGTAATGAGATACAGAGAGTGTTTCTCCCCCAGTCTTACAGAGGCAAGCGTGTTCATTATCTGTCAACTGAACCCATGGTACAATATTCAGAGCTGATGGCAGGATAAAGCAATTAGTTTACTCGGCAGGAAGCTGCCCTCCTGCTGTCAGAACAAACACTAACCATAGGTTAGCTTCATATGTTTCAATTTGCCTCACCTTATGACTCACTATTTAGGTAGCAATGAGTTCCCCTTCCAATAGTGTGCTTAACTCTGTGAACACACATCATTCAGTTAGACACAAGCAATATTAATGAAGAAGAAGTATGGACAGTGTATCTTCGATCATTTTATGTCAAAGTATCTGTTGACTTGATTCTTTTTCTTGTTGCAGAGTTCATTATTTAATATTGAATAATTAGGTTGAATGCCAGCACTGTACTTTGGTTATAAAAATTGAAAGTGTCACAATCTGTTTATTTTTGAATCGTAACAGACTGTCTGTTTTCCTGTTTTACTTTGAAAGGTGTTCACCCCCTGTCTCATGTCTGTTTCCTGTCTCTGTGTTTTCCCTCCTGTCTGATTATCTGATTCTGTTTACCTGGAGCCTTATCTTTTCCCTCCCCTCTCCAGCTGTGTCTTGTCTTCTTGATTGGTTTTGTATGTATACAGTATAAGTTCTGGGTTTCTGATGGGGTTTGTGGGTTCTACGTGTTTAACAGGGATTGTGAATGCTTGTCTGTATGGCTTAGATCCTGTCACTTTGAATAAAGGTCATTTTTGGTTTAAACCTTTGTCTGTCTGCATTTGGGTCCATCCTGCGCAGCTCATCCTGACAGAAAGAACCCACCACATCATGGACTGTTTTGGGTGTTGTACCAGCTGTAATTTTAATAAAGACTCGCAATATTTAGATATTACTATAACCTGACAGAAAGTTTCCCTTTTAATAAAATGATATGTTATTTGAGAGAAAATGTGATAACTCCTGTTAATTAATATAGTCTCATAGGTATAATTGAGTATCATCTGCATAACAATGAAAGTTGAAGGAGTGATTCCTTATAGAATGGAAGCATGTAAAGGTGAACAACCATGGTTCAAGTACAGAGCCTTGCAGCACTCCACGGCTAACTTGGGTTTGGATTGAGGATTCATTGTTGACACGTACAAACTAAAACTGTTCAGATAATTAAAACTTACTCATGCCATATTTTGTATACCAATTGAATGTTCTTCTTTCTAATATGATGTACTGTTCAATAATATCAAATGCAGCACTGAGATCTAACAGGTCAGGAATAGAGACAAGTACTTTGTCAGAGTCAATTAGAGAGTGGTTTGTAAATTTTAGCAGCACTGTCTCTGTGATGTGATGAATTCTAAAGCCAGATTGAACATCGTTGAATAAACCACTGTTATCGTTGAAGCTAATTGGTGGAGTTCTAATTAATACCTATCTGGTGTTATTTTAAGTTTTGGTGGTTGGCAGCTCTGAAGTAATTGAGGGCAGGAGGGTTTCATTACATTAAAGAACCCTTGACTGAGACGCTCTTCCAAGTTTTTGGTATATTTCTCTGGTGAGCTGCTATCTGTTCACTTTCATTTATTGAGTTTATTGTACTGCAGGAGCGATCTGAACAAAGAGCCGACCAAAGTTCTCTTTTGAGGAGTATCAATAATAGTGAGAATCCTCCTCCCACCTCTCCCACCCCTACCCCCATGCTCATTGGCAGTGTGTGTGTGTGTGTGTGTGTGTGTGTGTGTGTGTGTGTGTGTGTGTGTGTGTGTGTGTGTGTGTGTGTGTGTGCGTGTGTGTGTGTGTGTGTGTGTGTGTGTGTGTGTGTGTGTGTGTGTGTGTGTGTGTGTGTGTGTGTGTGTGTGTGTGTGTGTGTGTTAGAAGTTAAACTTTCCCAGTGGTCAGTGGCTAAGGCTCACAGATCCTCAGAGGTCATTTGGTCCTATAGTGGGACATCATGGCAGCTTGGAGAGGTCGAGAGAGGTCAGTGGTAGAAGGAATGGACACTGACACCACAAAAGAATTGCCCATATAAATAGAGAAGACCATTATAAAGGAGAAAAGGTATGAAACAAAGAGTTTAGGATGAGAGTGAAGGAATCCACAGACATGTCCCTTCACTGCCAATCACATCTCGGCTTCTTTGCACAACTGAGTGAACACGGTGGAGGATAAATGTTGACAAGTATTCAGCCTTTCCCTCATTCTGCTCTTTTTGTCAGGGTGTAAAACCTGTGGGACAGCATTTAGAATACTAACCGAATCTGAAGCAGATGCATAAAACTAAAACTATTGAAACTCTGAAGAATGGTAATACAATTTTAAACATAAATGATAACTGGGAATCTAAGGTTTTTGTTCATGGATATATCCTGGTATTGGTAAAACAATGGTTTAACTGCATGTATGTGTGATTTACCTCACTACATCTGATGCGTGTAACCTATGTGCAATTGTTATGTATAAGAATGCATTTCTTAATTTCTGAATGAAATGGTTTTTAATTTGCCTACTGCAGACAGCCCCTCACTTTTTATTTTCTTGTTTCTGATAATTACTGATGGCTCCTTTTATAAATGAAATAGAAAGTAATTTGAGAAATGTATTTAGCTTCCCTATTGTTAATGGTTGAATATGGGCCGTGTACATTTTTTTGTTTCTTAAGTGGGCCCTGAGTAGAAAAAGGTTGGGAACCACTGATTTAAAAACAAAACAAAAACAAAAGAAAAAATGTCCACTGAAGAATTCAACTTCAACAAACAACAGCTAAATGTGATTAAAAATAAAGACTAAACAGTGCTAATATTTCTCATGCCTCCACTACGACATAATCATAACAACTAATAAATACTACAAACATGTGTATAATGTTATCAAAATGTACATTTTACATCACTAAATATATGTATGCTTTGGATGTTCAGGCATGGATTTGTGTTGACTATTAGGGTCTGTGTTACTGATGTGTCTGAGTATAGATTTTTTTCTCCTGTCCCTGTACAAAAAACAAATCTTTTTTGAAAGCATCTGCTGAGGAAAATAGTTTCCGCCCTATGCAGGATTGCTGATTATTTCACCAGTCTCAACATGATGCACACTACAGCTGGAATCTTAAGCTTTTGTTGGACTGGTATGGTTTCCAATGCTCATTACAGCTACTCAAGGGTGAATGTTGCATACAGGTTTAGGATTTATTGTGCTATTGGAGTTCTACGAGCAAGTGTGGTGTGGCTAATGGCAGCCAAACTCAAACCTTCAGGCTTAACTGCTTCCAAGCCTGCCAGGGTGTCGTTACTGCTTTAAACATTTAAGACTATTTCTGACTGTTGCAATATAAGTAAGGGATAATGTGCAGCGTCAGGTTCCTGATCCACATGTCGGGGTTCTTTTTTCCATCAATAACCACCACACTGCACATTGTCCCGCTTATTACACTGTTACATACTAAATAAACCAACGACTTGATTAACAATAAATTAACTAGTCTTTAAACACTGCCAGAGCCCATACCATGTTCCTGTTAAGCCCCTTTTTCACCAAACCGGTTCCAAGGGTCGGCTCCAGGGTAGAACCTGATTAAGTTCTGGTTCTTGGTGTTTCCACCACTCAGCTGCCCGGCAAGAACCAAGAACCAATATGTTATGCTTACGTATGAGTCAGGGGCGGGATTAACCTGATCAACAACAACACATTTTTTTTTGTGATATACCATAATAATATATGCTGGAAAACAATCGAACATGATGTATATTTACGTCATGTAATCGTTATTGAAGTTGTAGACAATTGAATCTCGCTGTAGACTCTTTTCTTTACTGTACTCGATAGGTTTGCTGGGGAACCGTTTTAATGAGTATTTGTCACTTCATGAGGTCTTTGGCAGCAACAGGCACATGAATGTAGCATTGATTTTGAAATGTTCATTTTTTATTTACAGAAATTTTCATTTATGTCTATGAAGGCCTAAAATAATTACCTGTATGTTTAATAGTCTTGGTCACAGACGACTATAAAACAGGTCTCGATGTGTATAGATAAAAGAAACTGCCGTAGTGCTGAATAATGTCAATGAGAAAAGGAGTGTTGAAATGGATTTTTTTTAATCCATAATCAGTACATGCAATAGTTGGTTGTTATAATATTAAGTGGGGAAGTATGGCGTCCTCCGGGTTCTCTCTGCTCCCACACTTCCTCTCCTGTCAGCAGAGGATAACACCAGCAGGAGCTTTTTATCTGCACCTGGAAATCTGCTATACGCCTACACTCTGCAGATGCTTTTATAAATGTCCATGTGTCTGTATTTGCTGTGTGTGTGTGTGTGTGTGTGTGTGTGTGTGTGTGTGTGTGTGTGTGTGTGTGTGTGTGTGTGTGTGTGTGTGTGTGTGTGTGTGTGTGTGCATTTTCAGAGTGACTGAATGCGTGGGAGTTTGCAACCGAGAGGCAACATTTCCCTGCTGCATAATGAGCTTCTTCTCAGGTCTGGGAACAAGAGGGAAAACAAAAAAAGATGTCACCCACCTCTGACACATTTACCTAGATAGAGCCCTTACACAACCACATTCATTGCCATGCAACACTATCTTGGTTGGAGAAACCGTGAGACACCTCTATCCAAAACAGTCATCAGTGGGAACGGATTCAAAACCCCAACAACAGCCAGAGAACACTGCTGGCATTTTCCCTCCGCCTTGAGAACTCATCTCAACCGTTCTCTGAATAGAGTCTGAGGAGCGTCAGTCGAGATAAGTCACTTTACTTTCAGCTCTTCAGTGCCCTGAATCTTAATGACCACTTCTGAGGTGAGAGTGCTGTGAGTGGGAGGGTACTGTGCAGATTGTTGCTGTTTTTTTCTCTGAGAAAATAATGTGTATGCAACATTACAGTTACAAGCCACAGCTCAGGAACACCTGCTCAATGCACCGGGAGGCTGGGTGTACACACAGAGGTGGCTGTATACACTTCATGTAAATGTGATGTCTATTATCACTGATCTGCTGTCATTTTAAACTGTTATACTTTGACCAAGGTTTTGTTTATGATTAACACAATAAATCAGTTCATGGTAAAGAAAGAATTTGTTAATTTGTATTATGAGTAGTGCAGAAACAAGTCCGAAACCCCATGAATAACTGGTTCCCTCGTCTCCGGGTTTTCTGCACATATTTTTGGTTAGAAGCCAGAAATAAGGTCTGAGGTTAACACAAGCTGAAGAGATTGTCACATTTTCTTTCTCCCACATAAAATACGTCAGAATTTATCCCAATCAAAATTCCAAGTCAACTTTATTGTCAGTCTTTCAGTTCAAAAGATCAAAATACTGTTTCCCACAATCCAGAGGATAAAAAAACACAAATACATATTTAAAAAAAGATATACGTATATGTCTATATACATACACACACACACACACGCACGCACGCACGCACGCACGCACGCACGCACGCACGCACGCACGCACGCACGCACGCACGCACGCACGCACGCACGCACACACACACACACACACACACACACACACACACACACACACACACACACACACACACACACACCTGTACACCCACTTATATAAAAAGAAAGTCCAAAGTTTGTAAATGTAATAAAACTGCGACTTCACTACTCAACGCTGACGAGGCTCCTTTAGCTTTTGTGACTTCTGGTGATTAGATGTAAGCTTATAAAATCTGAATTCTTATTAATCTTATTAAGATCATGAATGTGTGTTTGCCACAAAGCATATTCTCTGCTTTCGAAATCCAATCTTAAAATCCCACAGTTGTTTGTTCAGGTAGCTGCTGCGATGCTAACTTCCAGGTTCTCCTACAAAAATACACCAGCACTGCACCAGCAGTATAGCTCCAGGGATGTCAGGTGGTTGATCTGCCACTTTGCTCCAGACTGACATTTCAACAAACTGGATGGGTTGCCATGAAGTTGCGTACTGTCAGTCATGGTGCACAGAGGATACCTTCCTCTGATTTGATGATCTCATGATCTCATGATCTCATGACATTTCAGGCCTTTTATAGTTTCCTGAAGGCATAATCATATTATTTGACTTCAATGTTACTGGGCTGAATCCACATGTCTGTCCAACATCCACACATTTGTAGACGTCAGATTGAAAATGATTCGCCAGTTTGCACAGAGGTGAGGATATGAATGGCTCAATCAGAAACATTTGATGCTCTCTCATGATTTCACAGATTGTGAGTGTAATGTTGGGACCAACATTTGGAAAAAAACTCCTATTTTTGTTTGAAACCACAATTTCTTCCTGGTTTTATTTATTTCTGAAAGTCATTATTATTTACTTATTGTTGCTCTTATATTATGTAAGAGACTATTAGAATAGTGACCAAAAGCAATTTAACCAACCTAAGAAGAAAAAACATGTAGTTTCACAGCCAACACATGTCATATACATGTACTGTATATGTTTACATTGGAATAAGGATATGCATGTGCAACATTCTGATGCAGGTCTCGCCAATACCTGCTCTTGTTCCGTTGGGGGTCCCGCCGTCAACTGTTCCGACGGGGGTCCTGCAAACATCTGCTCCTGTTCCGTTGGGGGCCTCTCCGTCACATGTTCCAATGGGGGTTCCGCCAACACATGTTCCTGCCCCGTTGGGGGTCCCGCCGTCGCCTGTTCCGATGGGGGTCCCACCTGCACCCATTCCGTTGGGGGTCCTGCCTTCACCTGTTCCGATGGGGGTCCCCCCAACACCTGCTCCTGCCCCGTTGCGGGTCCTGCCGTCACCTGTTCCGATGGGGGGCCCGCCAAGACCTGTTCCGAGGGGGGTGCCACCAACACCTGTTCTGATGGGGGTCCCTTCAACACCTGTTCCCGTTCGCTCCGGGGTTCTTCCGACGCCATCGCCTGCTCCCTCGGGGCTCCCGCCGGCACCAGTGCATGTCCTGCCGACTCGAGCTCCTGTCTCGTCTGTGGTCCCTCCAGGCCCTCCACCTGCACCCGTTCCGTTGGGGGTCCTGCCTTCACCTGTTCCGATGGGGGTCCCGCCAACACCTACTCATGTTCCCTTGGGGGCCCCACCGTCACCTGTTCCGATGGGGGGGCCCGCACAGACCTGTTCCGAGGGGGGTCCCACAAACACCTGTTCCGATGGGGGTCCCGACAACACCTGCTCCTGCTACGTTTGGGGTCCCACCACCACCTGTTCCGATGGGGGTCCCATCAACACCTGTTCCTGCTCCCTCCGGGGTTCTGCCGACGCCATCGCCTGCTCCCTCGGGGCTCCCGCCGGCGCCAGTGCATGTCCCGCCCACTCGAGCTCCTGTCTCGTCTGTGGTCCTGCCGCCTCCTGCTCCAGGCCCTCCTGAGGGGTTCCACCGCTGCCTGTGTCGGCCTCCTGCACATCCTCCGGAGGTGTCTCGCCATCCTCGAGTCGACCTCCAGAGGTGTCCCGCTGTCCTCCAGAGGCCTCTCGCCGTCCTCCAGAGGCGTTTCGCCGCCTTCCAGTCCATCCACCAGAGTTCCCCCGCCATGGACTCCGGCCCCGTCTTTTGCCCCGTCTTCGGCCTTGCCTACGCCCCCCAGAGTTCCCTAGCCTTGGCCTTCGCCCCTGTCTCCGCCCCCCAGTGCTCCCTCGCCGTGACATACCCCCCTGTCCCTGGGGCCTCACGGCCTCTGCCTTGCCACCAGGACATCCGCCCATTCCCCTTTTGTCTCTGGTTCGGTCGTCGTCATTTCCTACCTGATCCTGTACATGTTACCTGCCTGTTCCTGCCCGTCCGTCTGTCTGCTCCTGTTCCCAGTGTCCCTGTGTCCCCTGGTTAGTGTTGGTGTGGTTACTTTTGGTTGAAAGTACAGCTTTAATTTAAATAAAGCTCGCCTTTTGTTTGGACCCATACCTGCCTCCCGTTTGTTTTACTGCACTTGGGTCCTGTTTCCCCAACCCCCTGACACATGCTTAGCTTCAGTACTATCATTCAGTGTAAATGCACAGTAAGTAAGTAAGTGTTTCAAGGAGAAATAATGGTGAGAATATCAGCTCTTATATTTGGCATTGTGTGTGGTAATGTGTCCCCTCAGATACGCAGCCTGAAGGAGGCTCACGTTGCTCTCAGATCTTATTTTATGAATGTGTGGGTATGTGTGAAGTCTGAAAATACATTGGGCTCTATTGAATGAAGAACCCACTCATCTCTGAAGATTTGAATTCAACAGGAAAATGATGTAAGAAAAACATGTAGTTTCTATTTCTTACATCTTTTGTAAATGTGCCAAGCTCCTACTAGCTTATATTTATGGTCAGGAAGGTTACTTTAAAAATGACTCTGTTACCGTTACTAGGGCTGTGCATGTCCACTGCTCTGAAGATTCGATTACGATTATCCTGGCAACGATTTGATTCGATTTCTCCATGAATAACAATTCATTGGATCATCAATTTTCTGTATTACTGCACATGGCTTTTTTTTCATCAATGAATACATACAGTAAGATAAATATGAACTCGCTTTGCTATTATTCAGAAAGTGCTTCAGAAATCAATAACGTAAAAGTCTTGACATTAAATTGTAAACTCAAATAAATAAATTGTATAGGTCCAGCCTCCCTATATCTGTGTATGAAATTGTTCCATCCTCAAAAACAGAACTAGTACTTCTGCAGTCCAGCTGCAGTTGTTGGAGTTGGGGGACATACCCTTGGAATTGTTTGATGAAAATATGAAATGAATAGTGTTTGGTCAGGTGAATAAAGGGACTCCGGTTTCAGGTGGGGATTTCACTTGAGCCAATCTAAATCTGTTAAACCACCCAGCACTTCCTGCCAGAGAGACATCCCTGCAGCAGGGCAGCTATCTCTATAAAAAGACAGTGTGCTGCCCTACTTCCGCCAAAATAGGTCAGATCAAATCACCATAGGCCATAATCTGCATCTCAAAGCGCTAATTATAAAACCCCTCCTCACATTTTAAGCTATTTCAATACAGAGACGCTGTGCTGCAACATGTTCACACTGTACAGACTAAATGCTTTATATATATATATACCAATTAAAGAGTTCCTCTGTGTCCAATTTAGGGGAAACTGGTGGAGCTGGTGGGTGGTCCTGAACAAAATTAGTAAGTGCGTTTCTGTTAACTCTGGGAGAAGGCTGGAGATGGCTATAGAGAAATCAGACTGTAGAAACGAAAACATTTGTACAGCTCTCAGAAAGGTAGAAACCATCACTAAATCAGTGTTTCTATTAACCCACTGAACACATCCGCTTTGTCAAAGTGGAACTCTGACGTCTGAGAGCCCTAGAGTACTTTAGAAATGACTCTACACCAGAAACACATCCCAAATCTTCCATTGTGTGGCCTTCAACAGACTTAAATGGGAGGCAGAGATAGGAACCCGCCGTGGGCAAAGGTAAGAATTGGAGAATGCAAAGGGTTACTCTATTTAGGATATAAGGTGCTCCATTTCCTTTGATTTATTTTTTTTCATTCATTTCTTATGTTTTTTCAGTTTTTAAACTGAAAACAATCTCAGAGACAGAAGGTTATGGAGTTTCTGTGTAAGGGCATGATCATAATGATTGGTTCTGGACTCTGAAAGTGTATATTTGGATGACTGAAAATGAAGAGACCATACTGTTTATCACTTAATTGAACAAAAATGCATGTTTACATCCCGTAGAAGGCCTGAATTTGATTTTTTTTATTGATGTTGATCACTCCCTTAGGGTAAACGATTAATTATTTTTTTTAAACAATCTGTACCTTCCTGTGAATGTTCCGCTTCTAATCACATTTTGGTTTAAGTTCATATGCTTCAGCCTTAAATGCTTTTTCCCCAAGTCCATCTAAAACTTTACCACATGATGAAAGTTTCTTCATGATTACGTTCCTTCACAAACGGGTTATAGATACTGTACATGGAGAATTACCCCAGTAAGATAGTGATTAAAACCCTGTATATTCAACATCAGTACTAATTTCTGTCCAATGGCAAAGTTATTTTTATTCCAACCTTCTTCATGATCTGTGCAGAGCATCTAACAAGAAAAGCCAACCCCCCAGGGCTGTACTGTCCACCTTGCTGTAGGTCGAACACATTGCATTGTTGCAGGGGTACTGAGTGTGGCATCAGACAGAACCCTGGGGGTTCAATATGGACCCAATTCTTAGGGTTACTGGGCTGTCTTTACCATATCATATGTCATAGGTATATACATGTAAACCGGCATTAAAATGTATCTGGGGTTTAGCACAATTCTCCAATGTTAATGTTTGTCCAGGAAAAAAAAATCTAAAACGAGGCCTCATGTTAAAAAGAAACATATCCAGATTATCTTTCCGCGTTCAACTCTCAAATCCCCAAATTCCCTTTCAGATGGGTTGTGGGATCATGGGTTGTATGACTTTGATCCAGAAGCACTTTTAGTTTTTCCATGCACACATGCTTTTTTGAACGCACTAGCTTTGCAGTTGAGGCTTAATGCTGGATTCCTAACCTGTTTTAGATTCTCTTTTGTATTTATCATGGGAAATTTGGTTAAAGACACCAAACAAACGTCATTCCTTTGAATATTTAGGAATTTTGGAATCTTTGTGATCAATTTCAAAGGAAAAGATAAAATGCTGATCACACAAAACCCAAGATGTGAAGATAAAGGTGGCTGAGACAAAAGAGAAAACACCGAGTTAGAATATGGGGCTGATGAAGGTGGGGAAGGGAGTGTGGAGATGATGTGAGTGGGAGACAGGGGACTGAGGGAGTTATAGATCTCTGTGCCGACGTGAGCGGATTAGAAAACACCCCCACACCCCAGGGCTGCTGTTTCCATTCACTTCACAGATGTGGATAACAAGAAGGGTTGAACTCCACCAAGAAGAACAACACTTTGATACAGGCACGCTGTGGAGCAGGGAGCCGATCATTAGCAGCGCTGACTGTAACGCACTGAACACTCCGTCAGAGCTGTATTATAATTGTGATGACATCATGCAAGAACTAGCACTATAGTGTTTTCACGTAAACATGAGTGACAGAACTCACCGATCATGTTGAAACAGTGTATCAGGTAGGACTTAAAACCAGTCTACCAATTTAGGCAACATATTTATATGCAAGATATGTACAGTATGAAGAGAAAAAGGATATGCGCAAATACATTTTTGGACACAGCGGGAAAACGGTCATCAACCAAGCATCAAACACTTCTGAAAGTAAATTCATTTTTAGAATAAAGCTTAAAATACTATGGCATCTAGCAAAGAAAAGAAAACAAGCCCTTGTCACCTCAAAAAGGACATGTTATGCTCACTTTGAGGTTCATATCAGTATGTAGTGTCTCTCCTGGGACATGTCTCCATGCTTTAATGTTCAAAAAGCTCTTTATTTTTCTCATGCTGCAGCACCTCTTTTCACCCTCTGTCTAAAACCAGAGACCAGTCTGCTCTGATTGGTTAGCTGGCCGGTTCTGTTGTGATTGGTCAACCACTCAGAGATATCCAGCCCCTTAGCCTATCACGAACAATGTGTTTCGGAGCACTAGCCAATAGAGTGGTGAGTGGTACATAGTGATATCATTATGTTACAGAAGTAAACAAAGGAGTCCAATGGAGGCGTTTCAGGGGGAGTGGGAGAGAAACTTCTTCTGGAGGGAAGACCGGGATTTTAGCCTTTTCAGACCATTTACATGCACACAAACCTATAAAACACACTAAAAGAGAGGGAAAACCCCCCAAAAAGCAGATTCAGGAACTCATTTCACAACCCGACGATTTAAAAGTACAGCTGATTTAAACATGCTTCTCTGTGAAGAGAGCCTGCCCCTCATTTGGTATCAACATTTTTTAATATGTTCCTGCTGTTTCCTTCATCCATAAAGTGTGGCATCTACACACCTGGAGGCTATTACTTTTTAAGAGCAGGAATATTTTATTAATCTGAGGAAGTAAAATGCAAATCATCTGGAGGAGCCCCCCCCACAGGTTTTCTGCAGGGTGAGCAGACTGTGCAAACAAATACTGTTTCTCTCGCTCTCATACACACACAGCTGCAGGCACATTCTCAGCAAGTATATGAAGACCAGACACTGCTTTGAATTCTCCAGGCTGGGTGATGCTGTACGGCAGCAGCAGCTCTTTAACAGACCAACCTTTAGGAGTGAAGAAGCTACACAGAGGTTCGATGAAATGAAATGTGGCGAGTGCAGAGTTAGAGAGTATCAGACCGCTCAGCATTTATCCTTCAGTCTGCTGAAGCGTGACCCCCCCGCTGCAACCCCTCATCTCCTCTCCTGTCAGGAAGTTAAACGCTGCAAAGTAATAAGCACTGTGACACACACACTCTGACTGGATCCATGTGTTATACTATTGGTAATGGTGCATTGGACTTTAATATTTTTTAAGCGATATATTTGTGACCAATACTATAATTATGTATGGCATATAATGTCCCTACAGTATTTAAAATAGAAACACTCATTTCTAAATGTTGTATTTTAGTGTAGTTGCCAGCACTATGAACCAGTAAAAGTTGAGTACCCCAAAGTTTTATATTAGAAACGTACAGTATAGTACGGGTCCCCAGCATAGAAACTAATGGATGCTAACTCGAGTATGTTAGGCAATTTGCACAGTTAGCATAGGTTGCATTAATAATCATTAATGGCAATAAAGTGGAATTGGTCGATTTGGACAATTTTGTGTGACAGTTTGTGGGGTAATTGACAATGCTGAATCCATTTTCATGATCAACTATGGCAGTTTGAACCGGATAGTGGCCACATTTGTACTCTCCCTGGGCTGATTTTGATAAAGAGAGCAAAATATGCAAATTATTGTCTCTGCCGTGGACAACCTTTCTTCAAATAATTAGGGAATCTGTCCAATCCAAATAATCCAGTCCACTAAAACTTCAAAATCGACCAAAAATGTATCAGAATCATCCCACGAGGAGTACAGATCTGTCTGTTTATAGTACACATATCTATATATCATACACATCTGCCATATACATCTGCTATACGTAATATATGCATCTGTCCATACCTCCTCATTCAACAGTGTAAAGTGTTTAAATACTCTCAATGTATTCCACATATGTATATATTTCACATCCTCAAATCTTTATTGTTGTTATTGTAAATATTCTTCTCTCTTTTTGCACTATTTTATTTATCTTATCTTTGCACCATGTATGTTGAGTTGGAGGAGCACGCGACATAAGATTTTCATTGCCAACATATACGTTGTATCTGCTGTGCATATGACCAATAAAGCCTTGAAACCTTGAAACCTTGAAACAAATATGGCCACCTTCTGGTTAAAACTGCCAGTTTGATCAAAACCACTCCAAAATGTTCCAAATCGGCCAAACCGTTTTTAAACTACTGTCCACATAGGCTATACATATTGCCCAACAGGTTAGCATCTGGCAGTTTCTATGTGGGGTACTCAACATTTCTGGGTTCACAACAGGACTCTATGAGCTGGCAAACAGACGATAATATATGAATGTGTTAATAACACTAATGCATTAAATGTGAGGTAGAGCCTAACCCTGCAGCATAGAATGATGATCTGTTATGTATGTTGAATATTAAACTCAGGGTAGGTTAGGTTTGAGAGAAGAAATATTATTTTCATGGCCTTACCTGGGCTGGTATACTCAGTGTGTTTGTGAACGATGTGACTTCACTGACTTTATGACTCTGTTATTGTGTTACTGTTTTCCTTTTAGCATCAACCAATATTGCTGTCACCACACACTGTTCAGCATAAGTTACATTGGCTAGCTTAGTAAATAGTAACTGGAATGGCCAAATGTACACAAGAAGCAGTAGCTTTCTGTGCATAAATATGAGAAACATACAGTATGTGGCTTTGCTTGAATATTACAAAAGACAATCAGTTGGATTTAACTTTCTACGTGATCACAGATGTTTCCTGTCTACTGCCAGTGTCACGGCACAACTTAACTTGCATCATAGTTGTAAAGTGCAAAAAATAGGTTATGTGCCAGGCTCTGAGCATTGCAAGGTGTGTTAGCAAGAATGAAATGTCAAAATTGACCAATCAGAATCAAGTATTCAACTAAGCCGTGCAATGTAGGATTATATCATTGCTTAAATGCAGACATTAAGTGTAAAAAAAACCCAAATATGTTAAACAGTGCAATGTCTACAGACTGTAAAATATTGATGTAGTCTCCAATGAGGTGGACTATGGGGGAGATGAGGCGGACCCTGGTGACCCAACATAGTAAACAGCTAGTGACCTGTGAGAGCACCCACCTGTCACTCAAAACAGCCACATCTTTAATTATGTATGACTTTAAGCCTTGCTGTGGAGCAACTGTAGAATGAAATGCTTACACTGTGCTACAGGCATGTGATCCTTTGGGAGTGCAATCTAAATGCTATCCGCCTTCCCGGAACACACTGAACGAGACACTCTGGGATATTTGTTTTCTCAGCAACTATTCACAGATACATTGCCAGTATTTTATAATCACTGCTGTCATTATTGTGTTCATAGAAAAATGAATTTCAGAGCAGGAGACAGAGCTGTACTGTGCTGCAGGATCACACGCACTCTCCACAGTTCAGACGGGGTAAAACACAACACCTCAGTCATTTGTTATACATTATTCATCACCCTCTAATCATTTCTGTGATGTAATGCACTGATCCAACTGTACGCTGTATTCCTAGTTTTAGATATTTGTATCCCTGGAAATAACAGGAACGTGAAGTCATCAGAACAATGGACTCTGAAAGCAAACATGTTGAATACTTTTCTATAATTGTCAAAGTTGGAAGATATTTAAAGCAAAACTGATACGTTTGAATCAATTTAACCAAGCCTCAACTTAAACTGAATCTGCTATGAACAATATTCCTATATTGATAATTCAGAATCAGAATCAGAAGGAAGTTTTCTGTAGGTTTGCAAAAACGAGAAATTTGCTTTGGTGTGATGCATACATGAAATCAGTAAGAGGAATAAGTTGTAGAAAAGGTGCAAACAAGAAATTATTATTAGAAAACACATTTTAAAAACTTTAAAAAACTGAAAACACATTTTTACACAAAAAATAAGCGCAGAGTAAAATTGTGACAAATACTAGAATTCGAAGTAGAGAGCTGTAGAGATTTTAAAAGCAGTAGTTTGAACAGAAATGTCCAAAACATTTAAAGGGGTGAACAGAATTCACAGTATTGAAATGAACAAGATTCGTGCACATGATGAGCGTTAATGTACTGCATAGTGTCTATAGGACAGAGTCAGTGGTGGTTACAGGATTGTTGTTGTTGTTGTTGATTATTGATGATATGATTATGTGTGTATGAAAGATGTCTCAGTAACAAACCCACAGAGAACTATCGGCAGCAGTGCACTTCCCCTCAGATCAGCAGTGTCCATCTCTCAGCTCATAGTTTTTAAGATAAGATAAGAATGACTTTTTTAAATCCCAGATTGGGAAATCTTTATGTTGCAGCAGCATAATACAATACATGTCATTGCACAATTGGAAAATAAAATAAAAATAAGAAATAAACATTTCTAAAGTATTCACATAAAGGAGAAATAGAAAAAAAAAATCAACCAGTATTATAAATATATATACTGTTTGTACAGTTGGACTATAAACATAAATAATCAGTAAACTGTCAGACCATAAAACACTATTGGAGTTAACAACATATATTACATACATAGTAATGCAGTGAATGGGATATTATATAAAATATAAATGTACAGTGTAAAGTGAGAATGATGTGTTCCAGTTTACAGAGAGGCTAAGGAGCAAAGAGTTCTCTGCAGCCAGAGGTGAGTTGTTGTACAGAGTTATTGCAGTAGGCAGGAATGTTCTCCTGTATCTGTCCTTGTGACAACTTTACTGTTTGGTTTCAGTGTTACTGCTCTCATCAGCCAATGTTGTCAGTGAAAAACTCCTCTACACTACCTGGGCAGCACCAACAGCAGCTCCAATCCACAAATTAATGCAAAATAGGCAACATGCTGACCAAAAAAACACAACAAAGTGAAATGCTTACACAAACCATCATACCAGTAAGCAAGGTAGAGTTTTGGTCCTAGCATTCATGCAGTATTTACAAGATAAACTTGGATATGTTTAAGAAAATATTTGGTTGGTTGAAATGACTAGAGAAGTGGGGAATGGTGACAAATAAGCAATGGTTTGGGTTGAAAAAACGCTGGATGTGGCATTACATAAGTAACCATTTCACACGCTTATGCACTGTACATGAACATGAACAGGGTTCTCCTGGGAACCATCCATGTATCCAGTCTTTGTCACTTCCTGCTTCAAACTTACAGTACCTGGAACACATACAAGATGATTGTTTGGGATCACACACAGAAATTACACTTTATTATTTATCTTGGGTAAAATATTACTCTTAATGTCTTTCATTTTTGTAAAGCACTTTGAATTGCCTTGTGTTGAAAGCTGCTATACACTGTAAATACATTTGCCTTGGTAAAGCTATAACAGAGTACAAGAACAGCATGTTGTGGGGGAACAGGTTAGGCAGGAGCTGAGGTAAAAGTGCATCGACAGGATTTGAGCTGCATTCTCAGGATAGGCAGTAAAACGGCTCTGTGCTCTGTGTTTCCATGTAGAGAGCGGTGCTGCCCAACTAGATGGAACCTGTACCCTTGGCGTTGCACACCACCCCAAATTGTCACAGAGCTGTGGTCAAAGTTCAACTTTGAACTCGTTTACTGCTGACCTGTCAACACACAACCAATCAGATGACAGCTGAATGTAACGGCACAAGCTAGCAAGGGGAGGTAACCATAGACACACAACTTCACGAACTGTTTTCATTTCAACGCTCTGCGCCCAACAAAGAGGGCAAAGGTCAGCAAAGAGCCAATCATGTATCATGTGCAGGCAGCTTAACTGGTAGGATCTATTCAAAAATAAGACTTGCATGTCATATAATATTTTATATACATCTGCTCTAGCTTACATTCGTTTGTGTGTGTGTGTGTGTGTGTGTGTGTGTGTGCGTGCGTGCGTGCGTGCGTGTGTGCGTGCGTGCGTGCGTGCGTGCGTGTGTGTGTGTGTGCACGTGCACATGTGTATTTGACATTTAAGGGCTAGGAGGCCGTACAGACAGGAGGTCTGAACTTATTGATGTGAAATATTAACAGTCCAATGTTTAAACCCTCTAAAATGGATATGAATTTGGTGGGTTTCTGGTCCTAAAGAAGGGGGAGAGGCTGTCTTTCAGCTGTGGTCTGGACAGCTCTTTGGTGGGTTGGGGCAGGGAGATTGGTATCTGGCTCTGGGAATGAGATCAGGTCATGGTCTGATGGGAGGTTTCATGGTCCACAGGCTGAGCTGTAACAGGATCGCACGGCTGCCCAAGACTGCCCCCATCAAACACAGCGGCAGGTAACAGGTCCTCACACACATTCATACACAGTCCTAATACTGAACGAACCACAAGTTTCCTGACACGTTTAGTCCCTCAGATTTCAGGCATGATTTGATTGTTGTTTAGTGGCAAGTGTGTATTTTTCACACAGGTCCTGGAGTTCCGTTCACACAGACAGGTGTTATAACTGGGGACAGCAAACACACTGACTGATTCTGTCAGGAATGAGTTCATTTAAAAGTCAAATTAAACTGGCGACTACCACTATTTCTAGTAGTGTCTTCTGTCAGGCCTGAGCTGTGGTTTTGAACCAGTAGTGGAAAGATACAGCAGATCCCATTCTTACATAAATGCACACACATTACAGGGGAGGGCGTGTAGGGGACAGAAGACGTTTGAGGTGTTAAGGAAAGGACAGGTTGCTGTGTAAAAGCCCAGTGGAAATGAATGTGTGAGGACACTTACCAAAATATACTGTTTTTCAACCTGTCCAGTAACAAAATAGATCTTTATAAACACATGGCTGAACTCCAATGCAACAACGTGAGTTGTAAAGAGTGGATCAGCGAGGTCATTCATATTATGAAGTTGGAAACAAATGTATTTTAACCTGCACAAAAGATTTCAAGATTTGAGACGGGGATGGGGTCCATTATTCAATTATTTTATAAATATATTAGTGTAATGCAGTGAATTAAATATTGTTAGTATTGTTGTTGTCAGCCCTCCTGGCCCCAAAATAAAAAAGGCCATCCACTTGGTTTGTCAATGTAATAATGAGCAGCAAACAGAGCTATTTAACGGCTGCGACATTACAAACACACTCACACACTCACACAGACACACTCAGAAGGACTTAGCTTGACTTTTCCTCAGCCAGGTCAAAATAGCATCCTAGTCCTTGGTGCTAGTAGCTTAAAATCATTTTGTCCAATCAATACCAGGAATGGATCTCTGTGAAGCTGCTGACTGTTGAACACTATGAGAGGGACTGCCTGTTTACAAGCTGTTTTATAGACGAGCAAACGTTTCAGAATCACAGCCAATCCAGTGGTTGTCCTAAGATGTCCCCAAAATGTAGGCATGAGCCTTGAGATAAATTGTCAGACTTTGAAGGCCTTTATTCCATAAACGTATCGTGGTACTGGTCATCTTGTTATTTCTTGTGAAATAGTTAGCTGGATATTTGGAGTACCAAAACATTAAGGACATCATTGGAAAGATGGATCTCCTTTTTCCAATAATGTTGCCGTTCACATCGTGATTTGGTGTAGAAGAGTTTGATAGAGCAGGTTACATTTGCTGAAAAATAGGCACAGTAGCGCTATGGTCAGTATTTCAAGCAGCAGGAGAATGCAATGACATTTTTAACAGATTTTGATGAATGGTAAAGGGACTGACCTTTTAAAGTGCTTTATCCAGTCTTCTCGACCCCTCAAAGATTCACATACAACAAGTCCTTCACCCATTCATACCTCATTCATCCAGAGCAGTGCAGCTTGCTCTAGAAACTAACTTTCATACACATGCATTCACTGTTGGCCATCGGAAGCAACTTGGGGTGAAATATTTTGCCCAAAGAAACATTGGCGAGATGTTGACTGATCGGGCTGGGGTCGAACTCAGAACCGCACTCCCTCGCTGCACATAAACATGTCAGCCTGTTTTCAGAAAGAGATTTAGTGAAGACAGTTAATCATTTTTGACACTGTTATGCAAAAATAGTACTGTACAAGGAGGCAGTTCCAGAATGTACATATATTCAATTGCTATTGCTCAGGAATGATACTATGATATCCAAAGGTGTGTGATAATTGTGAAAAATTATGATGAAAAACGTTGAGCAAAAGTAACCTTCAATGTCTCTCTAGATAAAAAATATAGTCCTGACTATATACAGGTACAGTGTGAGTGACTTAATAAACATCTCGTACACATCCTGGCGGAGATTCCGAGGGAGGAATAATCCACTGAAAACAGAAAGACTGACTGCCATTCACCCAGCAGCATCATCGCTTCACCATCTGTTCATGTAGCCTGTTTTAGCTGACGGCACTCCATTCATATGCATGTTTTATAAGTAGATAATGTGCTAGTTTAACATGATGAGAACCCATATATAAAAATATATTTAATATGTACATTGAAGACAACAAATTCTGCAATTGATAATAGTGTATTATCATCCCACATTCACATATAATGTCTTATATTTATATTAACTACATTGAACTTGATTGCTAAAAAAGTAAGAGAAACAGGAGAGAAACGTCAGTATTGACCCCACTGGTGAATGTCCAAAGCTTCTATGGTCAGAACAAATTCAGTTGCTAAGTGACTTAATAAACTACTAACCCTCCTCACACCGACACAAGTCCACCTTTAGCTTAGTGCTGGTGGTGAGCAGCCAGTCAACGATGATGTTGTTTGTTTATATCACTGTATTTTGGCCTATTGCATTTACGTTTTAAACATTTTTCTTTGCAGTCTATTATACAATTCCCCTATTACACTGAGGAGATTTCCCATCATAACTTCACATCATAAAATGTTGCTATCTTATCCAAAACCTGGCAATAAGAGTGATAACATACAAGTAGATTTAACCACCTGATCCTGGCAGAACCTTACAAACAAACAAACAAAGTTTTTAAAATACGTTTTTAAAAAGTCATGGTGTGTGTTGGGGAAATATATTCCTGGGCCCATAACTTTGACCCAGATTATCAGTTTCTATTGCCCTCTCTGAGTACAGGTCTGAGACCTTCTAAAACATGTTGATTAATCTATCAGAACCAGCTAAATACTTGGGACCGGGGTGAGAGTTCTTCAGAATTGCTTGGGCAACTACTGTGTCACCTCGTGGCTGCAACAAATGTCTTGTCAATTCTCCGGCCAAAATTTCATAATAAACCTTCAGTATTTGCCATTAAAGTTTCAGCTCTCCCCGTGTCTCTCTGAGTTTTGTCACAGTGTGAGACAGGGGAGCAGAGTCGAACAATTCAACATTAACAGGAATGAATTTGTCATGGTTTTAGCTGGGGGTTAGACCCAAACACAGGAACAAAGAGGGAGGCAGTTATATCAAACACAAAGCATGCTTTTAAAACACTGTTAAACAAAAAAACAGAGGGGCTGCACAAGGTAAAACAAAGAAAAACTGATCAGGTACGACCAGAAAGGGCCAAAAAAACCAAGGGCAAGAACACAGGAATCAGGCAGGGACGAAATAACACCAAACATCAGGAACCAGACGGGAACAAAAACAAACCGACACAAGGAAAACAGGCGTATATAAAGACAAGACAAAGCTGGGAAGGGCATGCCAAAACACAAGAGAAACTACATCTTAAAATAAAAAAGGAAACTGAACGAACACCAGGATCATGACAGAAGTGACAGCACCAGGTCTTACTCTTCAAGATATTTACATAGTTCATGCTCTATGCTGATGATGTAGTTCTACATGTTGCTGAAGATAAGCGAGGTTACAATGAAAATAGATATAGACAGGGACTTAAGGGAAAACATGGCATTATGGTATTTATCACCATAACGCCCTGCAAAGAAAAACAGTCCCCTCACTCAGCTGGTCCTGAAGCTGAATTCAATACCTGACCCAAAACACCAGAAACAAAACTCAAGTCACCAATTGGAAGACACAAACAAAAGCACAAAGTAAAATGCAGTGCTTTCTGGCCCTGTGTGGCAGATTACCTGAGAACAGTGACTGTCAGCAAACACAGAACCACCCTGACCCACTGCAGACTCAGTGAGCACAGCCTGGCCATCGATACTGGCCAAAATAATGGCTCTCTAAATAGGAGCACTCCTGCCAGCTGTGCAAAGAAGACAAAGTGGAAACAGAGTTGCACTTTTTGACAGAATGCACAAAACTCCATCCAATCTGGACAAAATATTTCTCCAAAGTTAAAAACAAGCATCCTGAAATTGAACACAAATAAGTCCAATCGAGTTAGGAGAGCTAACAGAGAGCAGCAGGCTGGCAGCAGAGTATGTTTTTACCTGCCACAACCTCAGGAGCAGTGAGTGACCACACAGACACACACACACACACACACGCACGCACACACACACACACACACACACACACACACACACACACACACACACACACACACACACACACACACACACACACACACACATGTTTAGTGTTTACTTTTGTTCTGTTATAACACCTTGTGCAGAATGCCTTGGCAATGCTATGTCTAATATGTGGTCATGCCAATAAAGAGCCTTTGGATTGCATTGTTATCCTAGAGGAGAGCAAGATCTCAGGGAAACAGGCAGAGAAAACCTTCACCAACAGAACGGCTCAGATGACGACTTAGTTCTGGAATACGTGCAGTCACTCAGGCTCAGAGCTGCAATGGCCATACAATTTTACATCATATTTGAAGAAACAAATAAATAAATATGTATACATGATGTCTTTTTTTTATTGAGGTAGTTGTTCACTGCTTCTAAAGCTGATACACAATTTCCACCCTGCTCCTCGCTGTAGGACGCAGGGCCTAGCAGTGAAAACAGCTAGCTAAGTTTGGCTTCTAAGATTACTTTCCCAGCTAGCTTGCACCGCCTAGCACAGCTGTCATCTGATTGGTTGTGCGTCCCAAAAAGTTAAACAAGTTAAAAGTTGAAATTATTTGGACTCTGAGCGCAGTAATCCATGCCAATATTTTGAGTAGCTCTTCTGCCTAGTCGGGTGGCACTGCTCTCTCCATAGAAAGACAACGACAATTGCAGCCCAGAGCCGTTTCACCACTTACGGTGTGAATGCAGCTTAATCTCTGGATGGGTAAATGCAGAGTCTGTGAGTGCAGTACCGTATACATCTGTAAGATATAACATTTATTCGATTGGTGAGATACAAAAAACAAATATCAGGGTTGGCACATTTTTTTAAATCCAGTTACACATTGTGTTTCTGAGGTTTTCTCACATTAAACTGTGCTGGACACTGCAGATGCATGCAGTCGGAGGTGTGTGTGTGTGTGCGCCTGGATGAATGTGCACTTTCTCTAGAGCATGAAGAATGCCAGCAGTATTTAACTCTGACGTCTGGCATCCTCTGCACCACAATGCTTTTCCTGAGCATGGTTGAGGCAGAAGATTGATGCTCTCTCTCTCTCACAATAAGACCTTTGAGAGGCGATCTGCTGGGTCAGGGCACAGTGGAGGGGGGCAGAGGGTCCTCCACCTCTAGTGACATTCGACCCAGTCCTCTAATGCCACCGCTTCATGCTTGACTGGCTTTGATGGAACAGGGCAGTTGAGCAGTGAGACAAGCCCCTTGTGGCATCAGGTTAAAACTGTGAGAAATCAGTTCACAGGAAACTGCAAACAACACAAACACAAGTACATCATGTTACTATTTTATCTCAACGTTTATACATCATATTATCTTCATACTCTGGCAATACTACCATGCTGATAGAGCCTGCTATGTAATTGAGAAACCAATCTTCTTTTGTGAAACAAATCCTTGTACTTTGCAAACACTAGATCATCGTTGACTTGTTAACATTTAATATGACAGATATCAATGGAAATACTGCATTCTAATCATAATGAATTACGACAACTGGGATCAAACTGTGTGAGTGAGACAAAAGTCAGTTGTTTGTAAAACTCGTAAGTGAAGTTTCTTGGATTTCTGCTTGTGTGTGTGTGTGTGTGTGTGTGTGTGTGTGTGTGTGTGTGTGTGTGTGTGTGTGTGTGTGTGTGTGTGTGTGTGTGTATCAGTAGCAGGCAGTGCATTTCAAACCTAGGCCTTCAGTAGTGTCCTAACTGAATAAATCCACCTCTTAATACCATCATTGTGACGTCATGGCCATAGAAACATGAATATTGTACAGAAACCAATAATTCAATAATAAACCCTGCTGCTCAGACAGCTTTTTCTGTGAAAGGACCAAAGTCCTGGAACTTGCTACCTGATCACTTCTGAATCAATCTGCTGCAAACTTCACCACTTTTAAGAGAGCTACCAAATCCTGGTTAATCCAACAACAAACATGTACCCATGTGTATTTAACGATTTAATGTATGCATTATTGTATCGTGCTGTATTCTGTTTAACTCTATTTCACCTCACTGTTGTAATTTCCTAGTTCCATAAAAGTCCTTCTAGGGACGAGTGTTGCAAACTAGCATTCGCTATAAACACTATGATACTTGCATCGGATAGCTGTTTTCAGTCTGTCAATATATATTGTATCTGTCCCTACCAAATAAACGATAAATAAAAAAATAGTCATGATAGCATTTACTCCCCAATACGTTTGATTATGTGCACACAAAATCCTTCCTCCTTTCTTTCCTCAAGAAGAGTTCAATTACTCTGCTGTACAGATTATCTGAGTTCTCAGTCTTGTTCTATCACCATGGAGGCTAATGCTGAAAGTCCAATCTGTCCAGTCGTATTCCTGCCCCAAAACGTTTTGGAGCTCCGCTTCCCTGTGCAAGATGTATATCCACTCAAACTTCCCCAAAGGTTTTCAAAGCACCGTGTCCAGCTGGCTCTTGTGTCTCGCCGCTATCTGAGACAACTGAAGTTTGCAAATGTATGTGATCAAGTCAAACATTTGCCAATAGGCATTCCCAGCATTACAGTTTGCAGTACTCCTCGGAGGGACCGCTCGTAGTTAGTGAAAGTGGCGGACAAACCCTTTCCCCTGATGCGACAGGCTTGAAAATTCACCAAATCAATTTCTCCTCCACTGTCAGCTATTGTGGGTTAAAAAACAGTTGTAAAATCTAAATGCAAATATTTGACCTTGTGCAGGTTGCTACAGGTGCTGTGTGCCGGCAGGTCACTACTGGTAGCTATTGCTACATACGCTAGTGTTTGCTATCGCTTACAATCCCCCACTGCTGTGTATATGTGTGTGAAAGTGTTTGATTCATTGAATTGTTGTGTGTTTATATGTATGAGATTTGTCCCAAAAAGGTTTAATGACCTCCAAGACACTGGAATATGAGAACCTGTAAGTACATGGTATAGCAGCAATAGCTATAGTTACAACATGAATATCTGTGATGTCATTATATGGAAGGTCCCAAGGGATCTTAAAACACCTTCATTGTTACAGGTGCATCTCAAATCCGATGCATTGTCATTCACCTTTTGCTTGGTTGCATCTCATCAGCTGCAGCGTAGCATGTGTTGGGGGGTGCTGATCTTACAAACAGCTTTGCACAGCTAAACCCACAGCCTCCTGAGTTCGTAAAGCAGACTTTAAATGTATCAAAAGAGCAGTTCACATGTTGAAAAAAACCATTGTAGCAACTGTATTGTTACTAAGGCATGTTATTGCTCCTTAAATCAGTTTTTTAAATGTATTTAGGAACCTCTGCACTACTTTATAAAATACCATGGCTGTATGCTTTTGCATCATCAACATATGAATGATGTAATGTTCTGCACACAGACGGCCACCTCTCCTAAAAACATACAAGCTGTGAAAATGTCAACATACATAGACACCGGGTCAAAATGTGACTTAGTCCATCACTTTGGTTTACAACCAAATACCTGCAAAATAATGATTCTCCCATCAGCCTCAGGGTTACTTGCAAATGCTAGCATGCAAAAACTACTTTGCAGTTTTTGGCCACTGACCAATAGCACAGCATCTTGACAGTGCTGACATTAAAGGGAACAGGGACTCATAAAGTCCAAAGCATAGCAAGTTGTCACATCTCATTATCTGTATTGCACCATCTACATTTATAAGCCATAACACCGCTCTGTTGCAGTGTGAAGCGCTCCACAGAAATGGCATGGTGGGCATTCAGTCACCAGACAAGGACCTCTGCAGTCCCCTTTCCTGTTAAATGTATGCTCGGGTCTATTCAACAAATATAACTTATACTTATTGTGGTTGACAGTGATGATCCAGGACTACGAGTCAATGCTCAGATCATCAAGTCACCACACGGTCCAGGTATAAAAATGTTAACATCAGAAAAAGCATCAAGAAAGGAGGTACAATCCTGAACACACAGAGCAATGTGCAGGCATTGGATGATGGGTCAGCAGGTCAGACTTTAAAAAATAATCTGAAATGTCAAGGTAATTGCAATTGGTATTGGTATTATTGTTCCTTTAACAGCCCACCTCTATCTGTTTGATAAAATGACCATTGATGTGTCACAGAGTTTTCCTACGCTATGCACTTTCTTTTCTCAGAGCTGTAATTCAGCTCAGTTTCCTGACTGTGTCTGGCAGTGGGTTGGTTTAGTCACCGTTGAACCAGACGGTTCATTCAGCATTTCTGAATGTTTATTCACTTGCATGTCTATAAAGGGAATCACGGTATCCTTGTGAACAAGCTTGGATGCAGAATCTGTGTTTAAAGATGCAGTAGGCAAGATCCAAACATCTCCTCCGGACTGCAGCAGAGTGTCTTCACTGACTCCTGAGTGGTGGACAAATGGAAAACCTTTCCTTGAGATGAAGTGGCATCAACAAAAGAGGAAAATACTCAATTATAGGTAAATATCTGTCATTCAAAGAATTCTTTCAGATGATGATTCACTGATTAAAACACATCAGACTCTCCTTTATCATTGTCACTGGATCGGTAGCTTCTAGCAGTGCAGCTCCCCTTGCTGGTGACTGAGAGTGGGACTGACAGAGCAGCTCTGATCCATGCTACTTTCTTCAAAAACAAACACTGCAAAAGCCACAGAAGCAATCATAATCTGTTAACAAAGCCATAAATTAAGATTTATTTAAACTGTGGTGCGACCACTCAGTTTTGGAGAAATTAAGAAAGTGATCTTTTTTTGCATTTCAGTTACTATTTGCATTTTAATATAGGGAAGTTTCACATGTATTGTCTAAGTATAGGTACTGATACTGTACAGAATGACAGGAAATACTTACGTCTACAAACATGTTCTTCACGTTTTCCTCATTTTTGTTGAATGGTTTTGAGTTCTTCCCAGCATGGTGTCACTTTTCCTTCACCTTACTCCATTCCTCAACACTGTAGAGGAATTATTTATGAGAATGTTAATATTTTCCTCTCCGATTCGAAGAACGCTGGATGACGGCATATCTTCAGAAGATTGTCGGGGATGGATGGCGCATGGTGTCAGGATGTGGAGGAGAGCTTGTGGCCAAATGCAGAAGACAGGGATGACTGACCTTTCCAAATATGAACAAGAATGGCGGTTTAAAACCTGCCATAGCCAACAATTTTCAGAAGACAAAATGGCATACTCGTTAATTCATGCAGTTTTATTAAAGCAGCATTTAAAGCTGACCTCATTGGGGTTTTCATGGTAATACAAACAACTCATACCAATCCTGTCCGACATTTATTCTTTTATCTGGTGTATGATGTGTGTTTCACCTGTTTACACCTTGCATTGCATCACTGCAGAACTATTTTACACTCTTGCTTCTGTTAATAAATTAATTGCATTGTAAAAGATATGCGAATGGGAGCCATGTCTGTACAAAATGCCATACTGTATCTGTAAGGCAAGTCAACTAGCAACCAGTATATCAGTTTGACCCTAATCGTGCGTTCACGATGGTGCTAATACAAATAAAGTCTATGCAAAGTCAAATATAGAAGTGAATTGTGCCTGGCGGTGCGGATTACGCAAAATCAGCATC
Organism: Eleginops maclovinus; assembly: GCF_036324505.1. Taxonomy (NCBI): domain Eukaryota; kingdom Metazoa; phylum Chordata; class Actinopteri; order Perciformes; family Eleginopidae; genus Eleginops; species Eleginops maclovinus. The sequence goes on along the minus strand of NC_086352.1, from coordinate 34,164,475 downwards.
ACACGCAAGAGCAAGAAATTAGCTTGATGCTGTTAAAAGCCAATCAGCCGTCACTGACATGCTGACTTGAATTTCAAAACAAAACATAGGACATGTGAGAAACGGCAAACAGAGCTCAAAGTTACTTATATTTGTGCAAAACTGTAGAAACATTATTGTATATACATGTATGACCACCACAAACCACAGACTGTCTATGGCATAGCAAATCATGTCCCTTCTTTATTTATGTTTATATCTAATGTTATTTACATAGTTGACAGAGTAGCTACCACAGTAGCTTAACCTAGCACACAGTTTAAACGTTTTTTGCTGATGTCCTACAGGCACACATGCCAAAGCAGTAAATCATGGTTTTTACTAACCGGTTACAGTACATATTTATTGCAGCATTACAATTATATCATGAACAAATATGTTATATGTTATGCAAATATGTTTGTCGTTGGGATATACAAGACCCACCTCCTCGCTCTTGTTTAAATGATGGGAGTAAACATGCAGCTGGAAAACTCTGCCTTGCATCCGATGTGAACACACCATAAGAGCCACATCTATTTTAACATATTGAGACGACTCCCCAGGACTAATCCACAGGTGACCATGCCTTTACGGGGGGCCGCCTGATGTGCTGCTGTTATAAAGGGGCATCGGACGGTGGGTTGATATAATAAAGAAGCTCACCTCGGCTATCACAAATACAACTGTCTTAACACAAACAGGAAACATCCATTTGCATGGCAGCTACCTCCAGCTAATCCATGACTCTTTCCATTTTTATACTCCATCTGGTTATGATTTGGCTGTAGCAGGGGGGGGGGGGGGGGGTGGAGACATGCCATGCTGAGCCAAGAAATACTTTTCCTATTCGCTTTACTTCCTTGGGCAAATATTCAAGACCTTTAAGTTTTCAGGGGGAAAAAGGAGAGCGAGCTGAGCAATGAGGAACAGACCACAGAGAAAACATTTGGGCTAGTTTAAAGGCGAAAAACCTACAATGAAAGCTATCTTTACTGTCCTCTATATACGATTTTCAGCAGTTCTAAGAAGATGTTTAACTTTGAAGATTTGACATGTATGTGTTGTTAAAGTGTTGAAGGATCTGAGAGACTTTGAAATGGACTGTTATGCTCATAAACTGAAGTCTGCTAAATGTTGTCTTGAAGGAAGGAGAGAAAAGGATGAAAAAAATAAGACAAGAGGGGAAAATGAGGAAATTTGGAAGAAAAGGAAAGCATCTGGTTGTGATTTGCATGGCGAGGTATCTCCTCTGCTTCTCTCCCACAGTATTGTGCTTTCCTCTGACAGACTGACAGAGCTGCAGGAGGTGAGCGCTGCCAGGAAAAATAAAAGTACAGCAGCGTGTTTGGGAGTGGAGGCTGAGAAGCAGGAGGGGGAGACGAGAAGGGGTGAGGGTTGGGGGTGGTGCCGGGTTACTGTGAACAAAGGCAGTCAGTCAGGCCAGCTGCAGAGAGCTAGAGTAACATATAGGGCGAACAGGACGTAAAATAAACACAGGATCAGAAAATGGATGTCTGGCTGGCAGCACACTCTGGGACCTACATCTGGAGGTCTAAATAGTTTCTATCATTAGACATCATTACCGCTGCTCCTCCCTGCATGCTGAAAGCTCCACTGTAAAGGACAAACAGGCACATCAGATTGAGTCTCTCTCTGGGTTTCAGGCTGATACTCTCTGAAGATATTTTTGTGCTTGTTAGTGACATGTTTAGCCCTGCTCATTAGCCACAGAGAAGCCCGAGCAATTGAGAGTAAATCCAGCAGCTGCCTTATTTATGTCATCAGGCCCGTTTCCTACCCAGGCCAATTTGTATTTTGTTTGCTACCTAATGGTATTGCAATGAGATACAAACATTATTCATGTCATCATTAGTGGCAGAAACACTCAGCTACTGATGTACACTACTGAGGTCATCATTAATGGGTAAAGTAAGCAACGGCTATTGACCTTTACTCACTCTCACCCATACCGCACGTTGTCGTCTTACTGACTCACATGTGTAACCTTTCCCTGGGGGAGGAACTGCTTATCCTGGGCTACTTATCTAAGCTATCAATATCTGGGGCTGTCTATTACCTCAAATTCACTGTATGGTTTGGCCCGACACGACTGGACTTGACTCAACACATCCCACTTTTGAAAGTGATAGTTTATGGAATCAGATTTGTTCCAATAGGATAAAGCCAAACATGTTCAGTATCAGGCAAAAATGTTGAGAGAAAATCTAATTAAATGAAGCAAAAAAATCTCAGAAGTAAAACTTATCACTTGCAATCAACAATTTTTTGTATTTATTTTAACTATTTATTTTTGAACTTTTCTTATCTTTTTGTTGACAGTTCCTTTTACTTAGTTGCCTTTGCTTAGTTCTCACTGAGCAGACTTGTGCAAGCTTTTCGGTTTGTGGTTCTGCAAAAAAACTCTCATTGGGCAGTTTTTCTGGGGTGCGCCCTTAATGGCTACTTACATTTTAAGTGACAGCCCTGTGCCCCAGAGATGTCTGCAAATGCTAGGGGCCTGCTGCCGTGTTTATGTTGGTGCCGTCTGGGGAGTGTTTAATGAAAACATCAGACTTATCTTATGGTCTGATGTGAGGTTAAAACAAATCGTCCATTGAGGCGGTTTCTCAATAAGTGAAATGCTAGCTTTACTTATATGTTCGCACTAATTAATTTAGCTAATGATTATATCCTTGGGTTACTTTCCTGTCTGGTTGCACCAGGTCAACTGTTAACTATTAAGTCCTGCATTTCAGTAGGTACTGTACAGTTTACTGCCGTTGATTATTAGTTTAATTGATTTGTCATTATGTGTTATCCTTTCCATTCTTTTGACCATTACAACAAAGCCACGTCAAACTGGCATGACAACATCTCCAACGCTGCAATATGCTGACTCCTTTCATCAGCAACAAATACAAGAGCATCTCTCCGATTGTAAAGGAGCATTACATCTCTTTTGCTTAGTATAAGGACACCATGTTCCCATGAGAAATGGAGGTGCCTTAACGTGATAAGCAACGGCACAATGCAGCTATTCTCAAGAAATATAACAGACAGTTCACTGAACTACAGAGGCAGCCACCTGGAAATTTCCCTCCTAACCGACGGCCTTCCAAATCGCAGTGTCTGGGAGTCTTCAGAACGATAGGTCAGACGGTTAAACTCAATAAAGGTGCTTGTTATGCTATAAAAAAAACATTATCATAAATGTGTTAATTTAAGACACATACTATACTGATTTTCATCTCTCTACTGGGACACGTCTCCATGCTTTAATGTTTAAAAAGCTCTTTATTTTTCTCATACTGGTTATTATTGGTTAGCTGTCCAGCTCTGTTGTGATTGGTCAACCAATAACAGATGTCCCGCCCCTTAACCTAACCAGTACAATGTGTTGGAGTGCTACCCAATAGAAGCGCAACGGTTAAATACTGATGTCACTATGTTTGGAGTCCAATGGAGGCATTTCAGGCAAGGGGGAGAGTGTGGGAGAGAAACTCCCTCTGGAGGAAACACAGGGATTCTAGTCTTTGCAGACCATTTATATGCATAATATAATATATTATATAGTCTCATTAATACATAACAACTGTATAAAACGTCTTCTAAGATCTTTCAAGGACTTTATAACCCATCAACCAGCTGTTATTACAAGGACCTCGACCTGAAGCGTTACTCCAGAATCATTTCATCTTCTGTTTAATGTGTGAGTCCTTTTAGAACAGGATGCTATGTGTGAGTGTGTGGCAGTGTGTCCACTGGCAGCAGAACAGAGTGAGGTAGACTTCACCTGAGATGACACCGATCACAGACAGGAAGGTCATTTATCAGAACCCTGCTGCTGCCGGCCCATTAATCACATGCATATCATCCTAATCTGTTTGAAGACACTGGAGTTTGATTTCATCATTTTTATTAATCCTTCTAAGAAGAAAGAGTTCTCTTTCCTCCCTTGGGCTGGTTCAGGGTCAGTGGAGGACACCTGCAGGTGCAGGCAGAACAACAACAGTGTGAAGCGGGGCATTGGCCAGCCTCATTTAGCACCAGACTGCAGCTTGTGTAGAGACATCGATAATGCTATCTGTCACAGAGTGCACTTCCTCTGGGACTCCTCCTTTGGATTCCTTTGGTTGCAGAGAAAAGGAACAGACAGCGCAAACACCTGGGCATTTTCAACAGAGAGCACTGATCATGTAAAACTACATTTGATCAGGATTGATAAAAGAAGTCACCAGAGCAGTGAAACAATTCAAAGAGTTTTCAGAGTGTTGTATGTTAACGGAGGAGCCTGCCCAAACAATAATACAATATTTTTAAAGGAAGAGATGGCAAAGCAAATTGCAAGAAAGTACTTTAACTTGTGCAGTTCTCTCAGTAAACAGTTGTCTCAGCTTTTAGGAAATAATAGTTACAGGGAAAACAGACATGGCTTCCAGTGAGCAGTGATAATGGAGGATCAATGATTTTCCACAGTGATTGTTTCCGCTACACAACGTTATTGTACTTGTACATGTGGCTTTGCCTTCATCCTTTTATGTTTTACTTTTTACTCTATGGGCCAATTTATAATCGCACAAGTGCCGCTCAAATAGCAAAAATTCCCTACAGCACCAGAGTCAGTGACATGTCAGTAACCAGTAGTTTGTGATGCCTATTAAACACATGAACACATCCACTGGTTAAAGGTGTTTGTTTACATTCTAAGCTTCATTCAGGAATAGCATCGTCACCAAAGTGGTAGTGAATAAACTTTGCTCCAGAAGGAGACATGGTTCTGAGAAATCATTTCTCTGTGTGACCCCCAAATCCCAATTTCCACCGAAACACCTCTGGCTGTGCTGGACACCAAAGTTCCAGTCAAACAAGCAGAGGCAATTTCAAGGTGCCGCTTGTTGTTCCAACACAGTGGTGGAGCCTAGAAAGGTCCGGACCAACTCATGTTCCTGACTTAGAAACAACATCAAACCTGAAGGAAGTCATATAGATTTCATGGATATTTAACATGAAAGATGCTGTGATAAGGGCAACAATGCAGAAATAAAGATTATACTTACTGACAGACTTTACATCAGAACTGCATAACTGTGATTGGCATCTATCTACTTTAAAAAAGATGCTCAATGAAGCAACTGTAGCTGGGAAATTCATATTCCGTGGGATGAAAACGTGGTGGGTGATGCTCTGATACTGCCTTGATGGTTTTTGTCATGCATACGTGGGCGTGGTCAAATCTAAACTGGGTTGGAAAAACGATATACGCTGCACTAGCATCTCCATAGCTCCAGCATAATTGATTAAATTATTTATCAGAATACGCATATTCGCTTCATTGCTATACTGTATGTCTTACAGGGAATGCATAAGCAGATGTTGTTGCAGTGTTAAAATACATAAGGACCTAACTTTATCTTCACACAAAGTTTATATTTAGGTGGCATTGGCATTATATTAAGTTAATAACTTGATACTGTCACTCAGTAGAGCAGACTGTATGCTGACACATTATATATAGCCTTTGCATGCACAAAGTAGAAATGGAGGCGGGTTTATCTAAAGTGAAATATGCTCTGCTATCACATGTTCCTGCATGAGTGTGCTTTGGTTTGAAAAGGGTAAATGATTTCTTTGCATCCGGAGCTAAATGGCAAGACATCATGTCATCGATGTGTGGGAAATAACACATTTAACAGTAATTTGAAATATAATTTAATGTACATTTGTTTTATATCTGTGTTTTTTTTGTTTATCAAGTTCAGTTGATTAAAAGTCAGTTAGTGTAGTACCAAATTGTTATCATGTACTTTTGCAGGAAGTCACTGAAACATTACTAGCTGCAAGAGAAGCTCAACACTACTTCCACCAGTTTACCTTTGGGGGAAACGTGGATAACTTTGGAATAATGAGTTACTCTTAGATGAGGCGTTGTGCTGCCTGCTGTTCCTCCAGTGAACATGACAGAGACACAATGTATGTGATGCTTAATCATTGTTCAGTGATTAAGACACCCAGCTGTTATTTTGGCTTTACATCTGTAACAGGCTTCTGGTTTACAATTATGCTAATTCATGTCAGCTACAACCGACACCCGGCTGGAAAACAAAGCAGAGGCTTTAGAATACAGAGCCTCAAAGTGAAAAGAGCTAGTTAAGTTTTGCTTCTATGGTTACCTCCCCTTCTAGCTTGCACCGTTTCATCGGCTGTCATCTCATTGGTTGTACATCGAAAGGTCAGCTGTAAACGTGGTCAAAGTCTAAATAACTTTGACTGCAGTTTCTAAGGATCTACAACAGTATGTCTTACTAGGATTTAATGATGATGGATTTGTAAATATAAATAAGCTAAATTGTCTTTGCTGTTCAGCCCCACCGTCCATACTCTTGTTTGATAAAGGAGATTATTATCGCCCTATACAGTTGATGTGTGAAAGTATTAGCAGGCACGTGTTTACACATCCAGCAGACAAACACTTACATTAGCATTCATTTTGAGTTTTGCTTAGCTGCCATATTTCAGTCTGATGGGCCTGAGTCTCCATCATGTCTCCTTCATGAGCCTGAGTCTTCACCATGAGCCTGAGTCCTCATCATGAGCCTGAGTCTTCACCATGAGCCTGAGTCCTCATCATGAGTATGAGTCTTCACCATGAGCCTGAGTCCTCATCATGAGCCTGAGTCTTTACCATGTCTTTTCCATGGGCCTGGGTCTTCATCTTGTATTCACCATGAGCCTGAGTCTTCATCATGTATTCACCATGAGCCTGAGTCTTCATCATGAGACTGAGTCTTCACCATGTCTTCACCATGGGCCTGTGTCTTCATCATGGGCCCGAGTCTTCATTGTGAGCCTGAGTCTTCATTGTGAGCCTGAGTCTTCATCATGAGCCTGAGTCTTCATCATGTCTTCACCATGGGCCTGAGTCTTCATCATGAGCCTGAGTCTTCACCATGAGCCTGAGTAAGCCTAAGTCTTCACCATGAGCCTGAGTCTTCATCATGAGCCTGAGTCTTCATCATGAACCTGAGTCTTCACCATGTGAATAAGTCTTCATCACGAGCCTGAGTCTTCATCGTGAGCCTGAGTCTTCACCATGTCTTCATCACATTCCTTCATGTGCCTCAGGTGCTGGGTCATATGGTGCAAACTGTCACAGAACCTAATTTCCCCCTGGGATTAATAGTAAAGTATTTTGATTGATTCATTACGTTTCTCTTTTTTCTGTCTTTGCTCTGTACCTTTCTTTTTCCCTTTTATGTTCCTTAATCCAGTTTCATAGAGAGAAACCTACACGGCCAACATCAGACAGTGACAGACAGCTGTCAAAATGAGGTCATTGCGAGTGCAGAGAGCTGACAGTTAACCGCTGTAAATGGGTCTTCAGCACACACACTCCTGACATTCTCCCTCAGCATCTGAAGCAGGCTGGAGCTCCCATGGGTGCTGTCTCCCATCTCTCCCATTCTAAGTGGGTCAGTGGGTCCAGTACACTCCCCAGCTAAGTGTCGTTTCTGCTGCAAATGTAAGAAGATAATGAGCGGCAATTAGCGGAGCTGTCTTATCAGCTCCCTAATAGATCTGCACTCTAACCCGCCCCGACAGCGCGGGCCCCGGGGGGCTGCAGTGTTTACATATGCTGCTTTTTATTCCTTTTTCTTTCCCTGCTGGATGTGAACGGCTGTGTTTTAGGTCAATGCTGCGCAGTGCATTGCAGCAGTATGCAGCCAGACAGAGCAGGAGGGTAAACTGAGGTCACAATCGAGAGAGAGAGCACTGTCACTGTCAATGTGTGAGCTGAGAATTAAGACTTATGTCCTGCGTGTGTGAACCACACCTTTCTGCCGTTGTTTTAGAAAGTGTGTGTGTGTGTGTGTGTGTGTGTGTGTGTGTGTGTGTGTGTGTGTGTGTGTGTGTGTGTGTGTGTGTGTGTTTCTTTTCTTTCATGATGAGCACCAGCATCAGATGTCTGCTTAATCAAGCTGCCAGAGATCAATGAGAGGAGTCCGGCCTGACAAGAATAATAATACTGCTCAGAGTTACACTCACATGATAGAAGCACACCCAGGCATTACATATTTAAAAATGTGTTTTAGAGCTTGTGACAACGTGTGTGGGTCTGTATCTGTGTTTCATTCATGCTTTTTCTTTGGTGTCCTACAGTCTCTGAAAAGTAGTCATGACAGTAAATGAAGAATGAAATTAGAGTGGAAACAGACAGAGGGAGAGACCCCGCCCCAGCAGAGTGTACAGCACAGGACTGCTGCAGTAAGACAAAACACACATGCACTCTCACACACATCCATGCACATGTACACACACATATAGAGGATGCACAGAGCAGCGAGGAGAAGGTCCCACCCCTGTCTGTCTACATTGCAGCAGTGCTGCAGTCAAACAAAGAGGAACAAAGGTTTCATAACAGGGAGGCAGCAGTGTCACAGCGGCCTCTAGTGGTGAGCACGGAACATCTTCCAATAACAACCACTGGGAGGGAGGATTATGTCATTATTTGGATATTTGACCATGTCCAGGTTTGCAGAGTCAAAGATTACATTATCAGGACACAAAAAAGGATTACAATGTTTTTTAAAAATCTAAAAAAAGAGCCTTTAGTGTTTGTTGGTATATTTTATGTATTTTTTGTAAGCTGCTTTGTTTGCTTTTTTAAACTGTGCTCATGTGTTTCAGTGTTGGTGTAGAGGCTTCTGCTGAACATGCTTCATGAAAGGCAGGTTTTCTTATATATCAAATCATTTCTGATCCTAAATATCTTCTTTTCTTCTTTTCTAAGCTCACATTGTTCTGTTGTCTACATAATACACTTACATTTCATAAAATCTTATTGATATATATTTTCTGTTGTATTTTGTTGCCTTGCATTTGATATTGAGGTAATCCAAAAGCAAATGAAAGTCATCAGGTTACATTACCTTTTTGATACTTAGATCACATGTATTCACAGATAACTAGTAATTGTAACTGATTCTACCTTTAAAGAAACCTCCCAACAGGGTGGGGCCCTGTTGGGATTAGTTTGGTACTGCAGAAAAACAAATGAACAGTTTTGAGTCAGTTTTTGTTCGTTAACCAATTTTATTTTATGTTGAGTGATAGAAAGTCACTGTGAAAGCTTTGGATCAGGATTATGGCATTACACTTGCAATTAGACCACACTGAAAGCAGACCTAGACATTGACAACAAACAGTTGCATTTGTGCACCGCTCCACATTCAACCACACACTGTCTCACATTATTGTCTGGATTTATTTGCAGTTCATTACAAATCTGGACCCTTGCACTGCCTTTAAAGAGACTTGTTTAAAGGCAAAATGTTTACATTTTCCAGAAAATTAACCTAAAATAGAAATAAACATTAACAACAGAATGTGAGGAGTGATTGTTTTGCAGAGATATCTACTGAAGCTAACTGACTAGCTCTGACTTGTCTCTTTTGTAACACCACTTGTTCCTATAGAGGCGATAGTGAGGAAGAAACAACTACAAGAATCCCCCCTCGTCTCCAAGCCAAACAATAACAACCAAACCAAATGTAGAGCCTCCAGTTTGTGATATTGGAAACAAACAGAAATCCGAGAGTAGAGTTATTTTTGAGCGTACCTCCGAGTTTAAGCAGCTTGGACAAACTCTGTGTGTATTCTCGTCTTGACTGACAGGCTCAGAGCTGAAGGCTGAGGCTTTCATGTTAAAGTAAACTTCCTTTGTATTGAATACCAAAAAAGTAGAAAGTTTTTAAGTGTGTATCTGGTTTGACCCCACAGTGAGTGGCGCAGAATGAAGGGCTTTTAGTGCTTTTCACAATGGTTATACAACAGGTAACTTCAATCAAACAGTGTTCAGTACTATTAAGTTAAGGATTCATGGATAATGTATTGTACATTTCACAAGGTTGGATAACAATATGTAGCGCAGCATGTTTGCGTCACACTAAAAACCTTATAAAACGAAGGGGTGAACAGTCTGGGGGGGGTGTTAGGGTTGATACTGTAGCAGAGCACAGACTCGAGGAGGTGAAGGTTAACAGATGTCTTGAGGTTGAACTCCAGCTGGTGATGGGGAAAAGCCTTGAGATGGCCAGATAATGGAGAAATGCAAGGTGAGGCAGGCAGGTTTTAGAGTGGGAGCAAAGGGAGAAGCAAGCAGTCTGGGTGGAGGGTCTGTGGGCAGGTTATCTGATGATGGTGGCACAAGCGAAAAAACAGTTAGCATATTAAGAGAGGAAAATAATCTGGCAAGGAAACTGTGGTGAGCAGGCAAGAGCAAATACTACAATTTTAAGAGCAAGCACTATCACAAACAAGCGCAGGTACTACCACAAGCATAGGAACAATCTGGAGTTACTGGAGGACTGGGCTGAGTGTAATCAGCCTGCTGCAGGGGAAGCCACGCCCATGCAACGCAATTACACACACCATGAAGCCATCTCTCTCCTCCCCTAATTGGGGTTTGTGAAAATATATCACGAGCTCAATTAAACCATACTGTAACCAGGTGGCAGTTTAAATTTTGTTAATCTGAAAAAATGAATTAAATGTTTGTCATTTAGCTGACACCTTTTACTAATGTGACTTACAGTGCACTGCTGGCCATGCCTACAGGAGCAATGTAGGGTCTAATATCTTGCCAAGGAGAAATCGACATGCTAATTGCAAGGACAAGGGATCCAATCTCTGGAGTAGTATTGCAGTTTCACGACCGCATTCTTAGGACCCTAGCTTTTCGTGACACTGCCACCTACCGTAGTGGAGACATGAAGATGAACGACAATCAGAGTGTGAGTAATGTCAAGTTCTTTTAAAGTTATATTTTTTTAACATTAAAAACAATTGTGTCTTGAAATGAGTTGTGAGTAGCTAACGTTAGTCTTAAGGAAATACAAACAATCATCTGTTAGCTTATGATAGCTTCTAACCGTATTATTATACAATTATTCGTGAGCTATAGCTAACCATAACCGTAATGCATGAAATAAATGTTTTCATGCATTTTTAGATTGTTGATAACAAGCATTACAATATCTAAACAGACTTGCTGTGTAGTAGACTCAATACTCGCTAGTTGTACTTTTGCGGCCATCCATTTCACTTGACGGCGATGTTGCAAAAAACTAGGGTCCTAGCAATGTGGTCCTTCGACTGGGGTCCTGAAACTGCAGCCTCCGCTATTGCAGGAACATAGTGTTCAATCTCTGACCCTGTGATTGGTAGAAAACCATTTACCACTCAGGGATTATTACATTACATGTTACTTGTTCAATGCTTTAGTTTATCCAAAGCGATTTACATACACTCATTAGTGTGGACAATCCCCACAGGAGCAGCCTGGGGTGAAGTGTCTTGCCCAACCACACATGTCCTAATGTCTGGTGTTTCTGTGGGAAAAGCCAAAAACAAATGCTACCCTTCATTTTATCCTGCTCTAACCACATACTGTAAAAGAGGAAAAACACGCACATCTGCAGGGAATTGATAATATTCAGTGTTAGCTTTGGGTGTTTAATAAGATTAGGTGGCATATTAATCATTGAGCCGGTACCTCACTCATCACCCTAATTGAGCAGGACCGACATTTTGAAAGGATGAACCTTCTGCTCAAACAGATATGTTTTATCTGCGGGGTTTTAACTTTAAGCTTGTCAACCTGGAACCACAGGGCTGATGGCTGGCACTCACTCTTTCAGGGCCGTTATCCACATACAGTTCTCTGTACAGGACTACTGAAAGACTCTAGACCATGGCTGCCCAAATTGGGGCCCGCGGGCCAAACTTGGCCCGCGACCGATTATATTTGGCCCGTGCCTTCCCGCACTGTCCCACCATAAACGATCGGAAGCTCTCGTTGAAAATTATTTATTGGCGCACTACCAAATAATGCCATAGGATGGCGCTGTTGAGCTCCAGTCAGCTCCTAGCTACCCGATAACGCCCAAGACCAGTGAGTGAGAGGATTCAAGGATGGAGCGTAGTAGGCTGTGGCACACAGACAAACGAAAATTTAAAAAAACTTGGGAACAGGACTATTTTTTTACCGAGGTAGATTCCAATGCAGTGTGTCTGGTATGTAAGCAGAGGGTCGCTGTTTCAAAGGAATACAACATTCGCCGTCACTATCTAACTAAGCATGCGGCTGAGTTCGCAAAGTACACTGGAGAACATTGCAAGGTCAAGTTAGCAGACTTGCTAACAAAGCTAACCACCCAGCAGCGAACTCTACTTCAGCCGTCGACTGCACAAGAAAATGCCACTCGGGCTAGTTATCGCATTAGCAATGCAATCGTGAGAAGTGGGAGAGCTTTTGCAGCGGGTGATTTCGTCAAGGAGTGTTTGACAATTGCTGCCCAAGATGTGTGTCCAAATCAGATGCGTGTATTTTCTCAAATTAGCCTGTCACGGAACACTGTCACCCGCCGCGTTGAGGACATGGCCGAAGACGTTCGAGGTCAGATAGCCCAAAGAGCAAGTCACTTTTCTGCCTTCTCCATTGCGTGCGATGAAAGCACCGACATGTCCGACTCAGCACAGTTGCTGGTGTTTTTGCGAGGCGTCAATGAGGACTTTGAAGTGTGTCAAGAACTAGCGGGCCTTGAAACATTGAAAGGGACAACAAAAGGTGTGGATATTTTTATGGCAGTGGAGCGAGTTCTGGACAAGAACGGTTTGAAGTGGGAAACCCTATCTGGCATCACGACTGATGGAGCCCCCTCCATGGTCGGTAAGCGAGCAGGGCTAACTGCTCTTGTGTCGGACAAGGTCTCCGAGTTTGGTGGCTCGATTTTAAAGTACCATTGTATTTTGCATCAGGAGCAACTGTGCGCTAAAAACATGGGCTTGAAAAACGTAATGCAGGATGTCGTCGCCATTGTCAACAATATTCGCTCAAAGGCCCTCTCACACCGTCAATTCAAAGCTCTGCTTGATGAGATGGATGCCCAGTATGGTGATGTATTGTACCATCAGGAGGTGCGGTGGTTGAGCCGTGGGAAAGTTTTGCGGCGTTTCTTTGATCTGCGCGAGGAAATAAGAGAGTTTCAAGCCATGAAGACGAACAACATCCAAGTGCCCACGGACAGTCACTGGCTTGCAGACCTGGCTTTTCTTGTGGACATCACAGAGCTGCTGAATATCCTCAATCTTCAGCTCCAAGGGAGAGACCAGATGATCATGCAGATGTATGACCATGTCAAAGCCTTCAAGCAAAAGCTCCAGCTGCTTAGCAGACATCTTTCAACAGGTGAGATCTAACTTTAATATTTTATTGAACATAAAACAATGTATTACGCTTGTTGTCACAACATGCTATCATAGATATATTGTTTGTGATGCATGTATACTTTGTGTTGGTGGAAAATAGATGTTCTTTTTAAAACCACTAAACCAGGCATTAAATCCAAAACAGTAGTTGTATTGCTTTTCATAGTCTACTGCAGCCATAAACAAAACAAAATATATCCCCTGCCCACCATTTGATTGATGATTGGTATTTCATTTCATTTCATGAACAACCTTGCATCTTACATTGCTGCTTTTGTCTTTGTGTCTGTATTTTCAGGAAATTTGGCACATTTCCCCAGCCTCAGAGAAGTTGGGTTGATGGAGGAAGACACACCAAAATACCTCGACATTCTCAACAATCTTGAGGTGGAGTTCGACCATCGCTTTGAAGATTTTCGTGGAAATACAACAGCATTTGAGCTGTTTGCTCAACCTTTTTCTGTGAATGTGGATGCAGTCAGTGAGGAGCTTCAAATGGAACTTTTGGAACTTCAGTCTGATTCAGACCTCCATAGCAGGTTCAGAGAGCTTTCCTTACAAGACTTTTACAGGTCTATTCCCGCACACAGATATGGCAAGATCCGCAAACATGCCCAGGTTATGTTATCCCTCTTTGGAAGTACTTATGTCTGTGAGCAGGCTTTCAGCCTTATGAATCTTAACAAGTCCAAACTGAGGAATGCTTTATCTGACTCTCACCTACATGACATTCTCACTTTGTCAGTTAGTCAGCTTGAACCTGATATTGAGAGGCTTTTAAAAACCAAGAACAGGCTTCATGTTTCCCACTGATTGGACTACTACAGGCAGAATATGTAGGCCTGCCCTAGGCCCCCATTGTGTCACCTGGGAGTATGGTAGGCCCAAGGACTGGTAGCCTAATGTTCCACACCTGTCCACAAATATTTCATAGTGCTTCAGTTATTTTTTTAATTTAAAGAAGCCAGATCGATGTTCTGAAATGTTTTTGACCTAAATGTGAAGCACAATAAACAGTGCAATTCTTTTTTCAAAAGGACTTTGTGATATAGTGTTTATTTTGCACACATATGCTTAACTTACACACGTAATGTACTGCACTCATATATTTACCGCACACTTAATGTACTGCAAAATTATCATTTTGGCCCTCGGCACCTCCCCTCACGTTCAATTTTGGCCCTCCATCGGGAAGTATTTGGGCACCCCTGCTCTAGACACTCTGCACCGTGCTCTCTGATGGTGTTGTTTTATGCTTTATGAACTTGGACAACAGTGAGTCATATATTCTTCATTAGGTTGGAATTGTACGGAAATAAAAAAGGAAAGTGAAACCGCTTGTCACCCCTGTGACAAACACTGTGACTTTATTTGATAATTTCAGTAAAAAAGTAACGTTCATAATTCTCCTTTTGATTAATATAGTATTGAACGTTCAAAACAAAGCACTTTAGCAAGTTATGGCATACGTTTTAAACTGCTTAATAAGCACCGTAACTTTCATGAAACGCATTTCTCGTCACGATCGGCTGTTTCCGTGAACGGCCGAATGTTGTGTCATGTTAAAAGTTGCGGCCGCAAGGCATTGTGGGACAGCATTTTCCCCTTTCCTTTCGTAAAGGAAGGTCCAGTGTTTCCTAAACTAAAGCAGATTATAAAGGAAGTTTCAGAGCTCCTTTCCTATCATCTAGACTCTAGATGATAAGAGCTGTTGGAATTCTCTAGATTCTAGAGAATTCCAACAGCTCTTTTCATGGCGGCCACTGAGGTACCTCCGGGTCATTTCACTCCGTTAGGAACCTTCTTAAGATATACTGACTATTCGACCGTACCCCATGTCTCCCTTTGTCCTGCGCCAGTTTGTCTTGATTCATTTGCAGACGAGAGAGCCAGCGTTTTGAAGAAGAAACGTTGTTGTTATTTCACAGTCAAGGTTATTCAGTCTTATATTTTGCACTGTACCACGTTTTGCCTTTTTTGAGTTTTGAGCTTTGTCTTGAGTCATTGCAGTTTAGTCTAGTATCTGTGTCACTTCCCTGACAACGAGGTCCAACTTCCCCCTCTCCAGCGCTGTTCCTACAACAAGGCTGATTCCCTGTCTCTCCTGTTTGTGGGGAGGGAGACCTCTGCGCCTGGTCCTGACTCTGGGAGGTAGAGAAGTGAGTCGAGGCCACCCTGGAAGACCAGCCTGGTCCAAGTTCCTGCCCGCCCAACCGCCTTTCTGTTCCCTTAGACCCAGAGGTCTGATGTCCTGCAATGGGCTCACAGCTCCAGAGTCTCCTGCCACCCCATGATCCAGCGTACCAGAGATGTTCTGCAGCAGGCGTTTTGGTGGGACACCCTGCAGGAGTCAACGCTGTTTCTGTTTTTAACCAACACATTTCGACATTTAGATATTTTAACAGGGACATACGGTCAAGGCAAAAAAGTAGTCAGTTAGCCTATAGCTTCTAGGCGAATGATGTGTGGACATAATGATTGATAAGCTTAGGACAGACATGGATTTTAAACCCTCTCTTGAAATGCATTTTTTGCTTGACCATGCATTTAATTAATTTTGATAATTTAATCTCTTTATTCAGGTAAAGAGTTATATCTTCTGTGTTCTACTTCTATTTCTTCAGTTCTCAGGGTCCTGATAGTTATCCAGAGAGCTGTACACAGATGAGACAGAGTTCACAGAGAGTTCACTGGTTCTCTGACTCCTTCAACTATCTCTCATGTATTCACAGAGGGCTCGCTGCAGTTAATGCAGTCCGTTTGAACATGCAGACTGCATGATGAGCATCTTAATGCTGATGTCTCCATCTGCTCATAAGTCAAGAAAATCTATAAGGGGTAGATAACACATCAACACAAATCAAGTCAGTCTCTCTTTGTGAGTCATATGTTTTAATCATAATTTACAGTGTTCTTAACTAATTATTGACAAAAAAGCAAAAGTTAATCAAAGCTTTTCTTATTCTGAATTAAACTGCAAATGCATTTGAGAGAAGGACACATGATTTGTATGCTGAAGGAATGTCATTAAGAATGAATGGGTACAACATAAACAGTCATCAAAGGAAAACAGTGTATGAGCCACACAGGCCCACGCCTCCACCTGGTGGTGAAGCTGAACACTGGAAAAGAGTACATTCATTTTTCTGATATCGCTGCCTTGACGGAATGCCTCAGTGAGTACAGAGTGATTTACTTGTTAAACTGGCTCAAATATTACAAATGAATCCATTGCAAAGCAGAAACCAACAACAAAGAAGAAGTATTCTAATCATGTACTTGAATAAAAGTAGAAGTACCAGAGTGTAGGAATAGCTACTCTGTTACAAGTAAAGTCCTGCATTCAAGCTACAGTAAAAGTAGTCAATGTTTGATTGGTCCATTTCAGAATAATATATAAGATATGCACAGTCTGACCGCTGCAGGAAGGAAGGACCTGTGGACGGTATCTCTCTGTGAGACACAGAGGGTGAAGCAGCCTGTTGCTGAAGGGTCAGGGTGTCCTCGAAGGGGTGGGACACATTGTCCAGCAGGGAGGACAACTACAAAATTGATCTAAAATGAAGAACAGTTGATTTGACTTTCATTAGATTCATTTATATTTATGTTATTTTTTCTTTAATATGAGATTTGGTGGATATGGATCAACTGTAAAACACATGTGCATGTTCATGTAACCATTTAACTGCCATTTATCTGAATCATGTCTTGTTGAAGGCAGCGGTGCAGTGTTTATAACTGAAGCTGATTGAAGTCTTCCCCAGGGATCCACTAGGGCGCGCCATACAGCTGCATCATGTTCTCCTGTTGAATCTTCACTGAGGAACATATACTTGTTCTCACCAACAGGAGGCAGTACTGTACTGTTTCAATGGCTCATTCTTTAATTAACCCTGCAAAAATAATAAGCACACCTAAGAATGCTCACTGGCACATTTTATTGATATTTGTTTTTATTACCAGATGTGTTTTCACAGATGCCTTTTTAACAGCGCATCCATAAAGTGTCACCACTCATTCCCCAGCCGGGCTTCATTAAGAGTCAAGTCTCACCCTTAAATGCAGCCGGTTGGTCTTATACATAAATGATGCATCTGCATTAGCTTCAAGCTAATGAATATTAACATGTGTTTCCACAGTGAAGCTTTATGTGTATTGCATCTGGTTTCCTAGGATGTTGTTATTGTATTATTTCTCTAGGACTCATGATGACAGCATCTTTGTCAGAGACTGTGTATCATCAAAATGATCATAAGAAGTAATTGCCAAATATTATTCACATTTGTCCTCATCTTGTACCAGTGTCAAGTCACTATGCCTCGAGTCCAAGTCCAGCTTCAAGTCTCCAGTGTTCAAGTCCGAGTCAAGTCCAAGTCATTAAAAAAATGTCCAAGTCGAGTCCACTACTCATCCAAGTCAAGTCCGAGTCGATTCCCTATTGATCAAATCCAGGACACACACACACACACACACACACACACACACACACACGATAGCAGAGCGAACAGGTACAGGAGGCGTAGAGCGAGGAGACGGATTAAGAAAGAAAAAAAAACTAAATGGGGTTGGGCGGCCGTTAATGTACCTGTGCGGCCGTTAATGTACCTGTGCGGCCGTTAATGTACCTGGGCAGCCCGCCCTTTTCCAGCAATTGGTATGATTTATCGATATCAGCCACTTTTCATTTAAAAAAGAGTCTATATATGAAACAAAAATAGTAAGAAAAGGGGAAAAGAAAAGCAGCAACACAATTTAATTCCGATATGTCAATATAATGGCATTCTATTTTAGGAACTGCACTAACAGCCTGAACCAGCACTGAGCAGAGAGGCCCTCATATCACTTTCCCAGGAAAATGCACTTTGAAATGATCGTGCTCCTCTCAGAGGGGCTGAGGACAGGTTGTGTTGACATGCAGCTGTGTGATTTACAGTAAAGGTGGTTAATAATCCATTTATTCCTGTAATGGCTGATCAGATCTGCGGAAAACAAAGAATAGAGACACATTAGATCACTTTGTCATATAAATCGAAGGAGAGCAGAGCATGACGCAAGTACAATAATACCCAA